>NC_052147.1:283308834-283371334 GCF_902713615.1 Scyliorhinus canicula
CCCCCCCCCCCCCCCCCCCCCCCCCCCCCCCCCCCCCCCCCCCCCCCCCCCCCCCCCCCCCCCCCCCCCCCCCCCCCCCCCCCCCCCCCCCCGGTCCTGTAGGACCACCCATACTTTCCTGGTGGGCGCGCCCCTGCACTCCGGGGTTTCCCTTTTCTATGGGGCCGTCGAAAATGGCGAGGGTCACCGCTCTCACCATGGGGTCGGGCCCCAGCGCTTTGCCCAGGGGGCACCCAATGTGGTGTGTGTACGCCACACGGGTGGCCACAGCATTACTATGGCTGGGTCCAGTTCAGTTTCTGGTCAATGGTAACCCCCAGGATGTTGATTGTGGGGCATTCAGCGATGTCATTGAGTGTCAAGAGGCGATGGTTAGATCCTCTCTTTTAGGAGATGGTCATTGTCTGGCACTTATGTGGCGCGAATGTTACTTTCCACTTGTCAGCCCCAAGCCTGGATATTGTCCAGGTCTCGCTGCATTTGGAAATGAACTGCTTCATTATCTGAGGAGTTGTGAATGGTGCTGAACATTGTGCAGTCATCCACAAACATCCCCACTTCTGACCTTATGGAATGAAGGTCATTGATGAAGCAGCTGAAGATGGTTGGGCCGAGGACACTACCCTCAGGAACTCCTGCAGTGATGTCCTGGAGCTGAGATGATTGACCTCCAACCACCACAGCCATCTCCCTTTGTGCCGGATATGACTCCAACCAGCGGTGAGTTTCCCCCCTGATTCCCACTGACTCCAGTTTAGTTAGGGCTCCTTGATGCCATACTCGGTCAGATGCTGCCTTGATGTCAAAGGGCAGTCACTGTCACCTCCCCTCTGGCATTCAGCTCTTGTCCATGTTTGAACCAAGGCTGTAATGAGGTCAGGAGCTGAGTGACCCTGGCAGAACCCAAACTGAGTGTCCGTGAGCAGGTTATTGCTGAGTAGGTGCCGCTTGATAGCACCGTTGATGACTCCTTCCATCACTTTGCTGATGATGGAGGGTAGACTGATAGGGCGGTAATTGGCTGGGTTGGATTTGTCCTGTTTCTGGTGTACAGGACACACGTGGGCAATTTTCCACATTGCCGGGTAGATGCCAGTGTTGTAGCTGTACTGGAACAGCTTGGCTAGGGGTGCGGCCAGTTCTGGAGCACAAGTCTTCAGTACTATTGCTGGGATATTGTCAGGGCCCAGAGCCTTTGCAATATCCAGTACCTTTAGCCATTCTTTGATATCACGTGGATTGAATTGGGTGACGACTGACAGCTGTGATGCTGAGGACCTTCGGAGGAGACGGAGATGCATCATCCACTCGGCCCCTCTGGCTGAAGATTGTTGCGAATGCCTCAGCCTTGTCTTTTGCACAGATGTGCTGGGCTTCTTCATCATTGAGGATGGGGATATTTGTGGAGCCTCCTCCTCCAGTGAGTTGTTTAATTGTCCACCACCATTCACGACTGGATGTGGCAGGACTACAGAGCTTAGATCTGATGTGTTCATTGTGCAATCGCTTAGCTCTGTCTATAACTTGCTGCTTATGCTGCTTGGCAGACAAGTAGTCCCTGTGTTGTAGCTTCACCAGGCTGACACCTCATTTTTCGGTCACCCTGATGGTGCTCCTGGCTCTCCTGCACTCTTCATTGAACCAGAGTTGATCCCCTGCCTTGGTGGTAATGGTAGAGTGGGGGAGATAAGAACATAAGAACTAGGAACAGGAGTCGGCCATCTGGCCCCTCGAGCCTGCTCCGCCATTCAATTAGATCATGGCTGATCTCTTGTGGACTCAGCTCCACTTTCCGGCCCGAACACCATAACCCTTAATCCCTTTATCTTCAAAAAACTATCTATCTTTATCTTAAAAACATATAATGAAGGAGCCTCAACTGCTTCACTGGGCAAGGAATTCCATCGATTCACAACCCTTTGGGTGAAGAAGTTCCTCCTAAACTCAGTCCTAAATCTACTTCCCCTTATTTTGAGGCTGTGCCTCCTAGTTCTGCTGTCACCCGCCAGTGGAAACAACTTGCCCGCATCTATCGCATCTATCCTATCTATTCCCTTCATAATTTTATATGTTTCTATAAGATCCCCCCCTGCATCTCTCCCCGTAATGTGCCTGGCCATGAGGGTGCAGATTGTGGTTGAATGCCATTCTGCAGTTGCTGATGGCCCACAGTGCCTCATGGATGCCCAGTCTTGGTTTACTAGATAAGTTTGAAATCTATCTCATTTGGCACAGTGGTAATGCTGCATAGCGCAATGAAGGTCACCCTCAATGTGAAATCTCCACAAGGACTGTGCGGTGGGCCACTCTTATTGATACTGTCATGCAGCAGGCAGGTTGCTGAGGATGAGGTCAAGTATGTTTTTCCCTCTTGTTGGTTCCCTCACCACCTGCTGCAGTCCCAGTCTAGCAGCTATTGTCCTTTAGGCCCCGGCCAGCTCGGTCTGCGGTGGTACTACCGAGCCACTCTTGGCGATGGACTCAGAAGTACACACTGCGCCCTTGCCACCCTCAGTGCTTCCTCCATGGTGTGTTCCACATGGAGAAGTACTGAGTCACCAGATGCTGGGACGGTTTCATGCACAGTCTCTTTCCGCCTCTCGCTGTGTGTGCCTCCTTCTGTCTCTGTCTCTCTCTCTCTCTGTCTCTCACTGGAATTTTGGGTTCTCTAAAGATGTCGTGGTGAGGGTCACTGAAACAGAGAGCCAGACCCTGTTCTTCGTCCCCTTTGGCTGATCTCCCCTATCTCTAATCAAAGCCCATTGGAGGCCCAACAGCCAAGGTTCAGACCCCAGGGCTTCTGATCCTGGCTGGAGAAGGTACAGGTGGGACAACAATTGCAGCCAACTTTAGAAGTGTAGTCACTGTTGTAATGCAGGAAACGCGGCCGTCGGTCGGTGCACAGCAAGATCCCACACACCGTGCTCTGATCATATCGGTTTCAGTGATGTTGGTTGAGGGGTAAACGTTGTCCCTGGGGCATTGAGGAGAACTCCCCTGCTCCTCTTTGAATACTGTCCTGTGATCTTTTACTTTCCCCTTAGAGGGTAGTTCGGACCTTGGGTTCAAGCTTCGCCTGAAAGGCGGCAGCTCCGACAGCGCAATCGCCCTCGGTTTGGACTATGTGCTGGAGTGGGGCTTGTACCCAGGAACTGCTGACTCTGTACAGACTGAGAGATATCAAACACTGGCTGATTTGTGTTTTACAGACCCCACAGTGTACCAAGGAATGGGCCGTCTGACATTCAGCGGGTTGCTAAATGCGCTCGATGGCGTAGCATCAGCGGAGGCGAGACTGGTGTTCATGACCACAAACTACTTGGACAGGTAGAGACCATTATTCTGTCTGTATCATTTCCCACTCACTGAAGAGGTAAAATTCATACATCAATGAAGTGTCTGGACCATCGTAAACCACTGCCTTCCGCCCCTCCCACAGTCCTGGAATCTCCTGGGAGATACAAACAAAATTCGGGGCCAGTAATGCAAAAATCATTTGGAAAATCCCCCCCTAACCCCACCAGGGAACCAATTCCCGATCAAACATTTAAAGTGATCTCTATAAGGATGCATATTTTCAAAATGATTGAATCTCTATTCTGGTCGGGAACTTGACCAGGTAGAGGATCAATAACCACTGCAGCCAGCTACACATTCCGGAGGCTCAATGCTCTCCAGCGAGAGGGGGAACACTCGACACCCAATCTGCACAGATTGCATCCATGTCCACCAAACTGGAATAATCCATCAATTGGCACGCAAAACCTTTCATTATTTTATAGACCCCCTATCAGGCCACCTTTAAACCTCCGCTGATGTGAAGAGAATAAAGAACAGTACAGCACAGGAACAGGCCCTTCGGCCCTCCAAGCCTGTACTGGTCATGATACCAACCTTGGCCAGGAGCCCAGACAGACAGACAAGCGGCTGGTGGAATGAGAAGGTGACGTCCCAACGCGAAAATAGCTGTCGAAATGGACTCAGGGGTATGTGCGGGTGCAGTACACCAATCAATAAACACTGACCAGTCTCAAATATGAAAACAGTACGATTCATTTCTGAAGGGATTGAATTGGAAAGCTGAGCGGTTACGTTAAACTTGGACAGAATCTTGTCTGGACCACCGTTGGGGAACTGTGAACGGATCTGTCCTCGACATAGAGGCAGAGGAGGGATGTGCATTGCCTTTTGAGGAAGAGCGTTCCTAAGACTCGCCACCCTCTGAAAGAAAGAAATTCTCATCATCTCCGTCTTTAATGAGTGACCCCCTTTTTTTATTCACCCCGTAGGTCTAGATTTGCCCTTGTTCTTGATAGTTCCACAAAGGAAATAGTTTCTCAGTGACCACAATTCAGTAATGTTTTAAAGTGCTGGTGGACAAGGATAAGAGTGGTCCTAGGGTGAATGTGCTAAATTGGGGGAAGGCTAATTATAACAATATTAGGCGGGAACTGAAGAACCTAGATTGGGGGCAGATGTTTGAGGGTAAATCAACATCTGACATGTGGGAGGCTTTCAAATGTCAGTTGAAAGGAATTCAGGACCGGCATGTTCCTGTGAGGAAGAAGGATAAACACGGCAAATTTTGGGAATCTTGGATAACGAGAGATATTGTAGGCCTCGTCAAAAAGAAAAAGGAGGCATTTGTCAGGGCTAGAAGGCTGGGAACAGACGAAGCCTGTGTGGAATATAAGGAAAGTAGGAAGGAACTTAAGCAACGAGTCAGGAGAGCTAGAAGGGGTCACGAAAAGTCATTGGTAAATAAGGTTAAGGAAAATCCCAAGGCTTTTTACACGTACATAAAAAGCAAGAGGGTAGCCAGGGAATCTATGTGTGGAGCCAGAGGAAATGGGCGAGGTCCTAACTGAATACTTTGCATCAGTATTCACCAAAGAGAAGGAATTGGTGGATGTTGAGTCTGGAGAAGTGTGTGTAGATAGCCTGGGTCACATTGAGATCCAAAAAGACGAGGTGTTGGGCATCTTGAAAAATATTAAGGTAGATAAGTCCCCAGGGCCGGATGGGATCTACCCCAGAATACTGAAGGAGGCAAGAGAGGAAATTGCTGAGGCCTTCACAGAAATCTTTGGATCCTCACTGTCTTCAGGTGATGTCCCGGAAGACTGGAGAATAGCCAATCTTGTTCCTTTGTTTAAGAAGGGTAGCAAGGATAATCCAGGGAAGTACAGGCCTTACGTCAGTGGTAGGGAAATTACTGGAGAGAATTATTCGAGACAGGATCTACTTCCATTTGGAAGCAAGTCGACATAATAGCGAGAGGCAGCACCGTTTTGTGATGGGGAGGTCGTGTCTCACTAACTTGATAGAGTTTTTCGAAGAAGTCACAAAGATGATTGATGCAGGTAGGGCAGTGGATGTTGTCTATATGGACTTCAGTAAGGCCTTTGACAAGGTCCCTCATGGTAGACTGGTACAAAAGGTGAAGTCACACGGGATCAAAGGTGAGCTGGCAAGATGGATACAGAACTGGCTAGGTCATAGAAGGCAGAGGGTAGCAATGGAAGGGTGCTTTTCTGATTGGAGGGCTGTGACTAGTGGTGTTCCGCAGGGATCAGTGCTGGGACCTTTGCTGTTCGTAGTATATATAAATGTAACTGGTCTGATTAGTAAGTTTGCGGACGACACAAAGGTTGGTGGAATTGCGGACAGCGATGAGGACTGTCAGAGGATACAGCAGGATTTAGATGGTTTGGAGACTTGGGCGGAGAGATGGCAGATAGAGTTTAATCTGGACAAATGTGAGGTAATGCATTTTGGAAGGTCTAATGCAGGTAGGGAATATACAGTGAATGGTCGAACCCTCAAGGGTATTGACAGAGAGATCTAGGTGTACAGGTCCACAGGTCAGCTCTATAGAACCTTAGTTAGGCCACACTTGGAGTACAGTGTTCAATTCTGGTCGCCACACTACCAGAAGGATGTGGAGGCTTTAGAGAGGGTGCAGGAGATTTACCAGGATGCTGCCTGGTATGGAGGGCATTAGCTATGAGGAGAGGTTGAATAAACTTGGTTTGTTCTCACTGGAATGAAGGAGGTTGAGGGGCGACCTGATAGAGGTCTACAAAATTATGAGGGGCATAGACAGAGTGGATAGTCACTTTTTCCCAGGGTGGAGGGGTCAATTACTAGGGGGCATAGGTTTAAGGTGCGAGGGGCAAGGTTTAGAGGAGATGTACGAGGTAAGTTTTTTACACAGAGGGTAGTCGGTGCCTGGAACTCGCTGCCGGAGGAGGTGGTGGAAGCAGGGACGATAGTGACGTTTAAGGGGCATCTTGACAAATACATGAATAGGATGGGAATAGAGGGATACGGACCCCGGAAGTGTAGAAGATTTTAGTTTAGACGGGCAGCATAGTCGGCACAGGCTTGGAGGGCCGAAGGGCCTGTTCCTGTGCTGTACTTTTCTTTGTTCTTTGTTCTCCCCTCTTTAAATTCTTGGGACATTTAAACATCACCCCTCATTCTTTTAAACTCGACCAAATAAAAGCCAACTTTGCTGACTGACCTGGCCACCCTCGCCTGATTAAACGCTTACTGACGGTGCAAAAGGGGCTGGTTTAGCACAGTGGGCTAAACAGTTGGCTTGCAATGCAGAACAATGCCAGCAGCGTGGGTTCAATTCCCGTACCAGCATCCTCCAACAGGCGCCGGAATGTGGCGACTAGGGGCTTTTCACAGTAACCTAATTTGAAGCCGACTTGTGACAATAAGCGATTATTATTATTATTAAAAGGCTCACTCCCCATCTCAGCATCCTGATATCCCTGTCCTCACCTTCTGCTCCTCCCATTCGGAAGCATCCCCAGTTTTAATTGGCCCACCATCTGCTGCCTTATCTCCCTAAGCTTTAAGATGCTCCTCAAAACTTTCCTCTTTGACCGAGAACTCGCTGTCAAATTCTGTTCAGTAATCTCCTGTGAAATGTCCTTTGCTTCATAAGTAAGGGCTTTGTTCCCAGAATTGCAAATTAGGACCACCCTACCCCCCATTCATAGCCACTCCCCCCTCGGTAACGATTGTTTCTCTGCTTTGTATCTCTCCGCAGGCTGGACCCTGCTCTGATCCGTCCCGGACGAGTGGACCACAAGCAGTTTGTTGGCTACTGTTCCCACTGGCAGCTGTCCCAGATGTACCAGCGATTCTACCCAGAGCAGGCAGCGGCCATGGCAGAAGAGTTTGCAGAGAAAGCGCTGTCCCTCTCTGACAGGATCAGTGCCGCCCAGGTACAGGGGCACTTCCTGCTGTATAAACTGGAACCCCGCAAAGCCATTGAGGACATCCAGCAGATCATGGTGTGAGGGCCGGACGTAGTGAACCCACTTAGCCCTGGGAGCGGAAAGAGGATCGGGTTTCCCCAGCACTGACAAACCCCCCCCCCCCACTATATTTATTCAAATAAAACCTCAATGTGATGACTACCCTGGGTGCTCCATGTGTGGGGAGAGAGGCCCTCATTTACCGCCCTGAATAGAGGGCTGACATCGGCAGATAAATTGGCCTTGAATCACATGTTTCTGTTTGATGGGATCCTGCTGTGTGAAAACTGTTGTGATGCCTTCGCACACGAAGCAACAAAAGCAATTATGACAAAGTGCCCGTTAGCCTGCTACAGTGTTGATATTGACCAGGTCACCTCCCGCTCTTGAGTATTGCTGAGGAAAGAGAGGTGCTGTCAAAGTTTTTCATTCTGTACTCAACAGGACAGATGCGAGAACGCCAGAATTTAAAGAGGGCAACAATGTATACTGCATGAGAAAAGGATACTGATTGATAGGCAAGTCAACACTTGATAGGTTAGCAATGCCTCGACCAATCCGCACCCTTTTCTCATGCAGTATAAATTGTTGCTCTCTTTGAAATTCGGTGTTCTTGTATCTGTCCTGATAAGTGCAAGATAACAACATGTGTTTTTTTGGCAATGCTCACGTCCTGTATTACCAATGACTACCTCTGTTTTTCTAAATAATGGCCATGAAACCTTCAATGTTCATATGAGAGAGCAATAGAGTTTTGTTTAAGGTGGAGCCTCTGACAGTGCAGCACTGGTGGGTCAGCCTCGATTATGTGCTCCAGTATTTTTTTATTTATTCTTTCACCGACATTATGCTGCAGTCCCCGACGTGGAGCCTGAGCTCAGGATCTCTGACTCGGGGGGGGGGGGGGGGGGGGGGGAGAGCTCACTGAGCCGCACCTGAATTGAGTGCTCCGGTGGTAGCAGTGAAAATGAAAATCGCTTATTGTCACGAGTAGGCTTCAATGAAGTTACTATGAAAAGCCCCTAGTCGCCACATTCCGGCGCCTGTTCGGGGAGGCTGGGTACGGGAATTGAACCGTGCTGCTGGCCTGCCTGGGTCTGCTTTCAAAGCCAGCGATTTAGCCCTGTGCTAAACCAGCCCCTAACCAGGTTAGCAGACATTTGGGATGGAGCTAAACGCTCTGTGAACAGAGCAAAATGGTGCTGTGCTGCATCATCTGTGACAGTCCATGACCAGGGGGGAAACAAAACGTGACCCATGTCGTCCGCTGAAGATTGAATTTGTATCTCTGCGACGTCCAGCAATCCCCGACAGACCCAGATTCCAGGTAAGGGATTAATCAGAGCACTCAAAGCCCAGGGTTAAATGGAGCAGTCCTGGTTCCCTGGATTAGAACTTGATAGGGGTTTTCCATCACCTTTCCCACCTCTTATTAGCGGAATGGGAGGAAGTGATCAATCTCCTGAAGCCTGTTCCGTCATTCAGTTCGGTCAGGGCTGTTCTGTGGCTTAACTCCATCCTACACATTGATTCCTCAATCCTTAACAAATATTGATCAATCAGTTAACCTCCTGCTGTAATAGCATTTGGCGGAGAAAGTGGAGTTCCAGATTTTCATTCCCCTCTGTGTGCAGAAGCGTTTCCTGACCTCCACGGACGGCCTGGCTCCAATTTTAAGATTCTGGACTCCTCCCAAAAGACGAAGTCGTTTCTCTTCCTCGACCCTATCAAACCCTTTAATTACCCTCAAGCACCTCGATTAGACCAGCCCTCTGGCAGCACAAGCCCGTTCTCTGCAACCTTTTCTCAGAATTCAGTGTTGTCACCATGATGAATCTGTGTTGCTCCCACCCTGAGAATCATGGTGACTGCTTGTACCCTGTCTGGGTGGACAGGGCGTCCTTGGGGCCTCCAGGACCGTGTTTTGTTGCTCTATAAGCCTTTCCCTTATATCGATCAAATGACCACACAACCAGTTAGTTAGTTCAAAAGATGGTTTATTTACATACACAAGACTTATCTCAACATGCAAACACAATATCTACTACGAGTTAAACTACACCTATCAGCTACAATAACCGATACCTAACTTCAGGGCGACCGGCACTGTGCAAGTGGATAAGGCCTTTATCTGGATTTCACTTGGGTGGTTCGAAGAAAGTGGCTCTGTCTCTGCTGGGCTCATCCTCCAGGTAGCGATCGTTGGTCTTGAACTTGGCTGGCTGTTCCTGCTGCAATTGGGTTGGCACAGGCCGGATACAGAAGAGACAGTTTCCTCTTTTATCCCTCTGGGATTTTGCACTCTTTGGGCGGTCCTTAACCTTGGACCTAATAGTTCGACAGGGCTCTGATCACTGTCTTCGATTTCGGCCAATAAAGGGGCGGGTGCCTTGGGAGCTGGGTGGTTCCTTAGCGGTCATTGACCTTGGCAGTTGTGCTTTCTGAGTGAGGGGAGGGGAGCTGATAAGTCTGTGGCTGCACGTGTAGCTGATAGGTGTAGTTTAACTCGTAGTAGATATTGTGTTTGCATGTTCAGATAAGTCTTGTAAGAAGTCTTACAACACCAGGTTAAAGTCCAACCGGTTTGACTCAAACACGAGCTTTCGGAGCGCAGCTCCTTCCTCAGGGGAGCTGCGTCCGAAAGCTGGTGTTTAGAAACAAACCTGTTGGAATTTAACCTGGTGTTGTAAGACTTCTTACTGTGCTCACCCCAGTCCAACGCCGGCATCTCCACATCACAGATAAGTCTTGTGTTGCTTGATTGGAGTTCTATTGTCCTGGGAAAATGGGCCATTAAAATGCAAACGAGCGGGGGTGCGATCAGGCCTGGTTACCTGTGTTTCAGATACACATAGGCTGTGTATCTGTCTGAGTCCTGGGTTGGCCATAATTCCCATGGTCCTTTGCAGGTGGCCATCTTAAATGACTACATTTTGACACTATATCCTTGGCCCACCCGTGTCCTGGGTGAAATAGCGAAAGCACAATTATTAACTCGGCCACAATGGAATGTTGCCCAGTCCATGGCAGATAGACTGTCAATCAGCAGGACGGGCCATAAATGTTCACATTCCAAGAATTAATAATTTTACGAGGTGAGTAAAAGATGAGGCTTGTAAGAAATAAGACTGGAAGCCACTCATCCTGTCAAACCAGCTCTGTGGTCAGTATAATCCCAGATGAACTTCTCTTCCAGCCCATCACCATAAGCTGTACGGTAGCACTGTTGCTTCACAGCGCCAGGATCTCGGGTTCGATTCCCGGCTTGGGTCACTGTCTGTGTGGAGTCTGCACGTTCTCCCCGTGTCTGCGTGGGTTTCCTCCGGGTGCTCCGGTTTCCTCCCACAGTCCGAAGATGTGCAGGTTAGGTGGATTGGCCATGATAAATTACCCTTAGTGTCCAAAAAAAGGTTAGGTGGGGTCACTGGGTTACGGCAATAGGTTGGAGGTGTGGGCTTAATTGGGATGCTCTTTCCAAGAGCCGGTGCAGACTTGATGGGCCGAATGGCCTCCTTCTGCACTGTAAATTCTATGGACACTTCATTCTCCGAGAGTCCAAATTTTTATCAGTCTTGAACAGAGCAAGTGACGAAGCATCCAGAGAACTTTGTGGTAGAAAATGACACAGAGATTCACAACTTTGTGAATTAAGAAATATTTTACCTATCTCAGTCCTAAATCTCTCCCCCGCCCCGCCCTACCCTCATCCTGAGACTGTGTCAACGTGTCAAACAGGTTGCATAGTGGCTAGCACTGTTGCTTCACAGCGCCAGGGTCCCGGGTTCGATTCCCGGCGTGGGTCACTGTGCGGAGTCTGCACGTTCTCCCCTGTGTCTGCGTGGGTTTCCTCTGGACGCTCCGGTTTCCTCCCACAAGTCCCGAAAGACGTGCAGTTAGGTGAATTGGACATTCTGAATTCCCCCTCTGTGACCTGAACAGGTGCCGGAATGTGGCGACTAGCGGATTTTCACAGTAACTTCATTGCAGCGTTAATGCAAACCTACTTGTGACAATAATAAAAAATTATGATTGTAAAACCCCTTCAGAATCTTGAATGTTTGAATGAGATATCCTCTCATTCTAAACCTCAGAGAACTACGGCCAATTTACTCAGCCTCTCATCATAGGACAACCCCCTCATCTCAGGGACCAATCCTGTGAATCTCCTCCAATGCAAGTATCTCCTTCCTTAAATATGGGGACCAAATCTGCTCAGGGTGTGGCCTCAACAACGCCCCATTCAATTGTAGCAACCTTGACTCGTGTTCTAATCCCCATGCAATAAAGGCCAACATGCCGTTTACATTGTGACTTTGAAGTGTGGTGCCTTGTACAAGCTGTGACCTTCACTGTGGACTGACATGGATCAAATGGCAACCTGAGTATGTGAGACTCGACACCTTGTGTTAACCAGTTAATGTGAACTGGGTCAATGATGGTCAGGCAATACTCTCACAAGCAAAGTTTCACACTTTCAAAATTTATTTCTTCAGATAAGGCAGCACGGTAGCATTGTGGATAGCACAATCGCTTCACAGCTCTAGGGTCCCAGGTTTGATTCCGGCTTGGGTCACTGTCTGTGCGCAGTCTGCACATCCTCCCCGTGTGTGCGTGGGATTCCTCCGAGTGCTCCGGTTTCCTCCCACAGTCCAAAGATGTGCAGGTTAGGTGGATTGGCCATGATAAATTACTGCTTAGTATCCAATAGGACAGGTTGGGTTATGGGGATAGGATGGAGGTGTGGGCTTAAGTAGGGTGCTCTTTCCAAGGGCCGGGTTGGGATGGCATTGGCTGGGATGGCAGAGGGCAGCAGGATGGGCATTGGCTGGGATGGCAGAGAGAAGCAGGATGGACATTGGTTAGCAGCAATGCTAACCACTGTGCCACCGTGCTGCCCTTGTGAGTGCAAAGGTGATTGGTAAATGTGACTTGATTTGAGATTAGAGGACAGATAGCAGAGTTTTCAATGGGCTGAAGGGGCTGTGAGCTGGAAGCCCAGTCAGCGTGCAGGTGGTAAAATGACTTTACAATTTTCCTTCAAGTTACATAGCATCCCAGATTGGACCTGTTATCAGCCTTATACATCATCCTCGAATTCCTTACTGAACCGTATCATGGGGTAGCAAGGATTGCAGATCGGGAATGTCCACGTCTTAACCCCAGATCCAGGAAAATTGAACTAAACTCTGAAACTAAACCTACTTGGCATTGCTGGGTGGCTAAATATTCTTAAATCAAAGGGGCTGGATTCTCTGCTGGTGGAATGTTCTGGCGGGGCTGGTTTAGCACAGTGGGCTAAACAACTGGCTTGTAATGCAGAACAGGGCCAGCAGCGCGGGTTCAATTCCCGTACCGGCCTCCCCAAACAGGCGCCGGAATGTGGCGACGAGGGGCTTTTCGCAGTAACTTCATTGTGACAATAAGCGATTATTATTATTGTTTTCTGTTGCGTCGGCAGCGCACCCACACCCCCAGGTTTCCCGGCTGTGTGGGGTGGCCACAATGGGAAATCCCATTGGCTGGTGGCGGGAACAGAGATTCCTGCTGCCGGCGAGGGCACGGCGCCCAGGAACACGCCCCTGGCAAGCCGGAGAGTCCTGCCCAAGGTGTTTACGGGGGAAGGAAAGAGGGAGGGAGGGGCGGCAACATCGATTGAGGAGAATATTACAGAGCTGGCGAGGGAGAGACTGTCCCACAGGGGCCAAGGCTAGAACCTCCTTGGTTGGAGCCAAGGAGTAATTGTGGTGTGATTGTGTTGCTCGCTGTAGTCTACAGGCCACCAATAATCGGGAAGATGGAATGGGGAATTACAGACAGGCAAAAGTCAGAGTGTAATGCCAGTGGAGGACTTTACCTGGATATTGCCTGGGACATTAGTATTCTCAAAGGCAGGGAGGGGCAAGTGTTTCTGTTCTTGATTAATATGTTTTTGGTCCAATGAGGATGGAACAGCCGATATATTTCCAAGTCAGGATGGTGAGTGACTTGGAGGGGAACCTCCAGGTGGTGGGGTTCCCAGGTATCTGCTGCTCTTGTCCTAGATGGTAGTGGTCGTGGGTTTGGAAGGTGTTGTCTAAGGAACCTTTCGCATCTTGTACATACGGCTGCCATTTTCGTCGGTAATGGAGGGTTTGAATGTTTGTGGAAGGGGGAGCAATCAAGTGGGCTGCTTTGTCCTGGATGGTGTTGAGCTTCTTGAGTGTTGGAGCTGCATCAGTAAACATCCTGACTTCTGGCCTTATGATGGGGCTGAGGCTCCTTGATCCCATATTAAGTCAAATGCTGCCTTGATGTCAAAGGGCAGTCACTCTCACCTCACCTCTGGCATTCAGCTCTTTTGTCCATGTTTGAACTAAGGCTGTAATGAGGTCAGGAGCTGAGTGACCCTGGCGGAACCCAAACTGAGTGTCTGTGAGCAGGTTATTGCTGAGTAAGTGCTGCTTGATAGCTCTGTTGATGACTCCTTCCATCACTTTGCTGATGATGGAGAGTAGACTGATATGAAAATGAAAATCGCTTATTGTCACAAGTAGGCTTCAAATGAAGTTACTGTGAAAAGCCCCTAGTCGCCACATTCTGGCGCCTGTTCGGGGAGGCTGGTACGGGAATTGAACCCGCGTTGCTGCCTTGTTCTGCATCACAAGCCAGCTATTCAGCACACTGTGCTAAACCAGGGCGGCAATTGGCCAGAATTGGTCTTGTTTCTTGAGTAAATGACACACCTGGGCAATTTTCCACATTGCCGGGTAGATGCCAGTGTTGAAGCTGTACTGGAACAGCTTGGTTAGGGCGCGGCAATTTCTGGAGCACAGGTCTTCAGTACTATTGCCGGGATATTGTCATGGCCCAGAGCCTTTGCAGTATCCAGTGCCTTCAGCCAATTCTCGATATGGGGCGATCCGAAGACTGGCATTTGTGATGTTGGGGATCTCTGGAGGAGGTTATTGACACTTCTGGGTTCAAATCCCGCAGGATAAGGTTAGAACCTGATAAGTCAGGAAGAAGGGGGGAGTGTCCATTTGTGAAAGGTGTTATGTGGAATGTTGCTGAAGCTTAGAGTGTAACTGGGCGAGGGACAGCCAAACTACTGAGTGAAGCAATGAGAAGACAGGTATGTCGGGCGTGATCTGAGTGAGTGTGCTGGACCTGAGCCTGATCGCTTATTCCTTCCCCTGGAACGTCAGTGACGGTCCAGGAACTGCAGGTTTATGGGATTCTCCGGAATCAGAACAATCCTGGTCCTTGCGGGAATCTCCTCTGTTCCAGAATCCAGCTTCAGTTGGAAATGTTTCAGCAACTGTAATCAGAAAGAGATTTAAACTGGTGAAAACAAATGTATCGTGAGGACCTGACACCATTGAGCTGCTCTGATTAACACTGGCGCCCACTCTGGCTAACAGTATTGCTCACTCTGGCTAAAACCAGTGCTCACTCTGGCAAAAGCCAGTGCTCACTCTGGCAAAAGCCAGTGCTCACTCTGGCAAAAGCCGTGCTCACTGGCAAAAGCCAGTGCTCGCTCTGCCTGACCACAGTGTTACCTCTGGCTGACAGCATTGTTCATTCTGTCTAACGCCAGTGCTCACTGGCAAACATTAATTTTCGCTCTGGCTAAAACCAGTTCTTGCTCTGGCTAAAGCCAGTGTTATATCTGGCTAAATCCAGTTCCAACTCTGGATGAAGCCAGTCCTTGCTCTGGCGAACAGCAGTGCTCGCTCTGGATAAAAGCAGTACTTACTCTGGCTAACAGCTATACTCGCTCTGGCTAAAGCCTGTGCTTGCTCTGGCTAACAACAGTGCTCGCTCTGTATAAAGCCAATGTTTTCTCTGGCTAACAGCAGTGTTCACTCTGGATAAAACCAGTACTTACTCTGACTAACCATGTTCCTGCTCTGGCTAAAGCCAGTGCTTGCTCTGGCTAACAGCTGTACTCGCTCTGGCTAAAGCCAGTGCTTACTCTGGCTAAAGTCAATACTTACTCTGGCTAACGTCAGTTGCACCTCCAGCTCGGCGATCCGTCTCCCCGGGCAGCCCCGGACACCGTATCCAAACGGCATTGAGCTGAACGGATGATGCTTGAGTCTTTCTGCTCCTCGGATCCAGCGGGCGGGCTGGAACAGGTGAGGACTGGGGAAGTCCTGCTCATTGTGGGACATCGCATAGTGGCACAGGATCAGCTGTGTCTACAGGAAAGAGAATTGAGCTCCAGCGTACAGTATCAGAAATACTATCGGTCACTACAAGTGATTCACAATCAAACTATGTTTGGACCTGAGGAAGGAGCTGTGCTCCGAAAGCAAGTGATTCGAAACAAACCTGTTGGACATTAACCAGATGTTGTAAGACTTCTTACGATGTTTTCAATGTTCCACAACGTACAGCAGTGAATGTGTCCCCTCATTCCTGTCTGCCTGGTGTCTATATTCACTGACACAATGAGGGTAGCAGTCTGTGGCAATCATAGTGTGAGCCCTGTGTCACTCTCAGTGTGAGCGCTGTGTCACAATCAGTGTGAGAGCTGAGCTGTGTCACTCAATGTGTGCGCGGTGTGACTCAGTGTGAACGCTGGGCTGTGTCACTCAGTGTGAGCACTGGGCTGTGTCACATTCAGTGTGAGTTCTCTGTCACTGAGTGTGAGTGCTGTGTCACACTCAGTGTGAGTTCTGTGTAACTCAGTGTGAGCGCTGTGTCACTCAGTGTGAGCGCTGTGTCACTCAGTGTGAGTTCTGTGTAACTCAGTGTGAGCGCTGTGTCACTCAGTGTGAGCGCTGTGTCACACTCAGTGTGAACACTGTGTCACTCAGTGTGAGTTCTGTGTCACACTCAGTGTGAGCGCAGTGTCACACTCAGTGTGAGAGCTGTGTCACACTCAGTGTGAGCGCAGTGTCACACTCAGTGTGAGAGCTGTGTCACACTCAGTGTGAGCGCTGTGTCACACTCAGTGTGAACACTGTCACTCAGTGTGAGTTCTGTGTCACACTCAGTGTGAGTTCTGTGTCACTCAGTGTGAGCGCTGTGTCACACTCAGCGTGAGTGCTGTGCTGTCACACTCAGTGTGAACACTGTCACTCAGTGTGAGAGCTGTGTCACACTCAGTGTGAGCGCTGTGTCACTCAGTGTGAGTGCTGTGCTGTCACACTCAGTGTGAACACTGTCACTCAGTGTGAGTTCTGTGTAACTCAGTGTGAGCGCTGTGTCACTTTCAGTGTGAGCGCTGTGTCACTCAGTGTGAGTTCTGTGTAACTCAGTGTGAGCGCTGTGTCACACTCAGTGTGAGCGCTGTGTCACACTCAGTGTGAGTTCTGTGTCACTCAGTGTGAGCGCTGTGTCACTCTCAGTGTGAGCGCTGTGTCACTTTCAGTGTGAGCGCTGTGTCACTTTCAGTGTGAGCGCTGTGCTGTCACACTCAGTGTGAGCGCTGTGTCACACTCAGTGTGATTTCTGTGTCACTCAGTGTGAGTGCTGTGTCACTCTCAGTGAGCGCTGTGTCACACGCAGTCTGAGTGCTGTGTCACGCTCAGTGTGAATGCTGTGTCACACCCAGTGTGAGTGCTGTGTCACAGTGTGAGCGGTGTGTCACATTCAGTGTGAACGCTGTGCCACACTCAGTGTGAGCGCTGTGCCACACAGTGTGAGTGCTGTGTCACACTCAGTGTGAGCACTGTGCCACACTCAGAGTGAATTCTGTGCCACACTCAGTGTGAGCGCTGTGTCACACTCAGTGTGAGTTATGTACCACACTCAGTGTGAGTGCTGTGTCACACCCAGTGTGAGTACTGTCTCACACAGTGTGAGCGGTGTGTCACATTCAGTGTGAGCGCTGCGCCACACTCAGTGTGAGTTCTGTGTCACACTCACTGTGAGCGCCATGCTGTGTCACACTCAGTGTGAGCGCTGGTCTGTGCCACACTCAGTGTGAGTGCTGTGTCACACTCGGTGTAAGCACTGGGCTGTGCCATACTCAGTGTGAGCACTGTGTCACACAGCGTGAGCGATGTGTCACACTCAGTGTGAGCGCTGTGCCACACAGTGTGAGTGCTGTGTCACACTCAGTGTGAGCACTGTGTCACACAGCGTGAGCGATGTGTCACACTCAGTGTGAGCGCTGGGCTGTGTCACACTCAGTGTGAGCGCTGGTCTGTGCCACACTCAGTGTGAGTGCTGTGTCACACTCACTGTGAGCGCCATGCTGTGTCACACCCAGTGTGAGCGCTGTATCTCTCGCTAGGTTACTGGCTGTGTATATATGGTGAACCATGTGTTAGTTCAGGTGGTTCTTGGGAAGATTTGCTTACCCTCTGCGGAATATTGTAGCCGCCCAGCACCACGTCCGTTTCCAGAGTGCGGAACCCACTGGGAACCACAGGGTACATCCTGAGGGTTAAAACACAGGAGCAAATCTGACCATCCTTCCCACGCATTTCACCTCCCTGTCCACTCACACGCCACCCTATCCACCCACCCCCACTCGTCCTATACACCCCCACCCATCTAATACACCCCCACCCATCCGATACACCCCGAATCGTGCTATACACCGCCACCCATCTAATACACCCCCACCCATCCTATACACCCACACCCATCCTATACACCCCCACCCATCCTATACACCCACACCCATCCTATACACCCCCACCCATCCTATACACCCACACCCATCCTATACACCCCCCACCCATCCTATACACCCCCACCCATCCTATACACCCCCCACCCATCCTATACACCCCCCACCCATCCTATACACCCCCACCCATCCTATACACCCCCTCCCGTCCTATACACCCCCACCGTCCTATACACCCCCCACCCATCCTATACACCCCCACCCATCCTATACACCCCCTCCCGTCCTATACACCCCCACCGTCCTATACACCCCCCACCCATCCTATACACCCCCCCACCCATCCTATACACCCCCACCCATCCTATACACCCCCCACCCATCCTATACACCCCCCACCCATCCTATACACCCCCACCCATCCTATACACCCCCACCCGTCCTATACACCCCCACCCATCCTATACACCCCCTCCCGTCCTATACACCCCCACCGTCCTATACACCCCCCACCCATCCTATACACCCCCACCCTGCCTATACACCCCCCACCCATCCTATACACCCCCCACCCATCCTATACACCCCCACCCATCCTATACACCCCCCTCCCATCCTGTACACCCCCACCCTTCCTATACACCCCCACCCATCCTATACACCCCCACCCATCCTATACACCCCCCTCCCATCCTGTACACCCCCACCCTTCCTATACACCCCCCACCCATCCTATACACCCCCACCCATCCTATACACCCCCACCCATCCTATACACCCCCACCCATCCTATACACCCCCACCCATCCTATACACCCCCACCCATCCTATACACCCCCTCCCGTCCTATACACCCCCACCGTCCTATACACCCCCACCCATCCTATACACCCCCTCCCGTCCTATACACCCCCACCGTCCTATACACCCCCACCCTTCCTATACACCCCCACCCATCCTATACACCCCCACCCATCCTATACACCCCCCACCCATCCTATACACCACCACCCATCCTATACACCCCCCACCCATCCTATACACCCCCACCCATCCTATACACCCCCCACCCATCCTATAAACCCCCACCCATCCTATACACCCCCACCCATCCTATACACCCCACCCATCCTATACACCCCCACCCATCCTATACACCCACCCCCACTCGTCCTATACACCCCCACCCTTCCTATACACCCCCCACCCTTCCTATACACCCCCCACCCATCCTATACACCCCCACCCTTCCTATACACCCCCCACCCATCCTATACAGCCCCCACCCATCCTATACACCCCCACCCATCCTATACACCCCCCTCCCATCCTATACACCCCCACCCTTCCTATACACCCCCACCCATCCTATACACCCCCACCCATCCTATACACCCCCCACCCATCCTATACACCCCCACCCATCCTATACACCCCCACCCATCCTATACACCCCCACCCATCCTATACACCCCCCACCCATCCTATACACCCCCACCCATCCTATACACCCCCTCCCGTCCTATACACCCCCACCGTCCTATACACCCCCCTCCCATCCTATACACCCCCACCCTTCCTATACACCCCCACCCATCCTACACACCCCCACCCATCCTATACACCCCCCTCCCATCCTGTACACCCCCACCCTTCCTATACACCCCCCACCCATCCTATACACCCCCACCTATCCTATACACCCCCACCCATCCTATACACCCCCACCCATCCTATACACCCCCCACCCATCCTATACACCCCCACCCATCCTATACACCCCCTCCCGTCCTATACACCCCCACCCATCCTATACCCCCCCACCCATCCTATACACCCCCCACCCATCCTATACACCCCCCACCCATCCTATACACCCCCACCGTCCTATACACCCCCACCCATCCTATACACCCCCACCGTCCTATACACCCCCACCCATCCTATACAGCCCCCACCCATCCTATACACCCCCACCCTTCCTATACACCCCCCACCCATCCTATACACCCCCACCCATCCTATACCCCCCACCCATCCTATACACCCCCCACCCATCCTATACACCCCCCACCCATCCTATACACCCCCACCCATCCTATACACCCCCACCCATCCTATACCCCCCCACCCATCCTATACACCCCCCACCCATCCTATACACCCCCACTTGTCCTATACACCCCCACCCATCCTATACCCCCCACCCATCCTATACCCCCCCACCCATCCTATACACCCCCCACCCATCCTATACACCCCCACTTGTCCTATACACCCCCACCCATCCTATACCCGCCCACCGTCCTATACACCACATTCACCTGCCCTCCACTTTCTTCCCCCCCTCCTATCGCTGCAGACACTGAGCCTGAATGTAAGTCAGAGATGATCAGTAACGACATTGGAAAGGAGGAGGAATTTCTGCATCGCTTTCTCTAACGTGGTCACATTTGAGAAGCTACTTGCACAGGCTCTGGCCAGGGTCTGCCATCAGCAAGTTAGGTTAAACCTGGGGGAGGCAGTGAACGGGATCCGACAGACGTTGGTCCTGTCGACGTACTTGCTGTCTGAGGGGGATGTGGAAAGGAAGGATGATGGCTCTGTGGAGCTGGAGCCTGTCCAAAGGAAGAAAGATGACGCCTGATGTGATGGTTTTACAGATGTCAATATACTGGGAGGGGTTAGATGTAATCTTCTACACTCACCAAGACTCTGAAAAGATACCTTGGAAGAGCTGGAAGGGAATCTGAGAAGGAAGATTCTTTGTTCACGTGATGCAAATGAGAATCACTAACGTAGCAAAGAACAGGAAGAAGGTGCTGCTGAGGGAGTTATCCAGAGCTGGGAGCTAAATGTAATGAATAATACAAGTGTTTCTATAGCATCTTTCAGAAACTCCGGACCTCTCAAAACTCTTCACAGCCGAAGATGTAAGTGTCACGTGAGAGTGCCTTTAAGAAATGGATGTTTAAGCAATGTACCTTTAAGAAATGCAGTGATGTCAGAGTGTGGGTGGAGCTGGGCTTTAGCTCAGCCATTTTGCAGTGTTTAGGTTTCAGTTTGAGAGAGAGCAGCTGAAAAGTGCCTGGCTGGTTTGCTGAGAGCTGCAGGAAGGAAAAGAGCTGGCCTGGTGATTTCTGTAAATCCAAAGACGATAAATATATTGAATGTAACCTGTTGTGCTTCTATTGTTGAAGGGTTGAAGTCTTTTGGATGTTTAAAAGAACAGTTTGCAGGATTGGGTAGGGTTGTATTATTTTTGGGGTTATCTTTGAAGTAAGGGGTGTTAAGAGACCCAAGGTTTATTTTAAAAGGTTAAGTTGAGTTCATGGAATAAACATTGTTTTGTGTTAAAAACCACGCGTCCATAAATGAAAAATGAAAATCGCTTATTGTCACGAGTAGGCTTCAATGAAGTTACTGTGAAAAGCCCCTAGTCGCCACATTCCGGCGCCTGTCCGGGGAGGCTGGTACGGGAATCGAACTGTGCTGCTGGCCTGCTTGGTCTGCTTTAAAAGCCAGCGATTTAGCCTGGTGAGCTAAACCAGCCCCTATATAATTGTAATACCACACCTGAGGAACAAGCCGTGTGCTTCAAAAGCAACAATACATTAAAGTGGGGGGTTGGTTGGACTCCATGATACATTTTGGGGTTCTGAAAACACCTCTCCCATAACATAAGTTTAAAATGTAATCACCGGAGTAAGGTCAGGGCCCCCAGGGTAAGAATCAGGATTTTGAAATGAAATGAAATGAAAATCGTTTATTGTCACAAGTAGGCTTCAAATGAAGTTACTGTGAAAAGCTCCTAGTTGCCACATTCCGGCACCTGTTCGGGGAGGCTGGTACGGGAATTGAACCGTGCTGCTGGCCTGCCTTGGTCTGCTTTCAAAGCCAGCGATTTAGCCCTGTGCTAACCCAGCCCAAATGTTGTACCTGAACGCTGTGTAAATTGGCACAGGGATGGAGAGATTGGGGATGAAGAAAGAGGGACTTAGTCACCAGTACTGGGAAATAATAAATCAACGGGTGGTTGGGGGTCAATCATCTCAGCTCCAGGACATCACTGCAGGAGTTCCTCAGGGTAGTGTCCTCGGCCCAAACACCTTCAACTACTTCATCAATGACCTTCCTTCCATCATAAGGTCAGAAGTGGGGATGTTTGCGGATGAATACACAATGTTCAGCACCATTCACGACTCCTCAGATACTGAAGCAGTCCGTGTCCAAATGCAGCAAGACCTGGACAATATCCAGGCTTGGGGCTGACAAGGGGCAAGTTACATTCATGCCACACAAGTGCCCAGCAGTGACCACTTGTCTCCAGTAAGAGATGGGAATCAAGGGTTATGGGGATAAGGTGGGAAAGTGGGATGTTGAGTCATAATCTCATTGAACGGTGGAGCAGACTAGATGGGCTGAATGGCCTACTTCAGCACGACACATGATTTAAAAGAGAATCTAACCATCGCCCTTGACATTCAGTGTCATTACCATCACCGAATCCCCCCACTATCAACATCCTGCGGGTTACCATTGACCGGAAGCTGAACTGGAAATGCAATGAAAATCGCTTATTGTCACAAGTAGGCTTCAAATGAAGTTACTGTAAAAAGCCCCTAGTCGCCACATTCCGGCGCCTGTTCGAGGAGGCTGGTACAGGCTGCTGGCCTGCCTCGGTCTGCTTTAAAAGCCAGCGATTTAGCCCAGTGTGCTAAACCAGCCCCTAGAAACAACATCAAAGGGCTCGTCCGGGATCCAGCCAGATAAATACTGTGGCTGCAAGAGCAGGTCAGAGGCTGGGAATTCTACGGACACTAACTCACCTCCTGACTCCCAAAGCCTGTCCACTACCGACAAAGCATGGGTCAGGAATGTGATGGAATGCTCTCCACTTGCCTGGATGAGTTCAGCTCATCAACTCAAGAAGCTCAGCACCATCCAGGACAAAGCAGCCCCGCTTGATTGCTCCCCTTCCACATTCAAACCCCCCACCACCGACGCACAGTGGCAGCCGTGTGTACCATCTACAAGAAGCACTGCAGGAACTCACCAAGGCTCCTCAGGCAGAACCTTCCAAACCCACGACCACTACCATCTAGAAGGACAAGAGCAGCAGATACCTGGGAACCCCACCAGCTGGAGGTTCACCTCTCCACATCCCTCCTCCTCCTTTGAGACCAGTTTTGATCAAGCTGAATTCTCCTAATATTTCCTTCTTTTAACTTGGTAACCCAGCGCCCCTCCCTGTATTGCAGCTTCACAGTCTCCTCTTTCACCTCAGTGTTTCTTTGATGGTTGCCTTCAGCAGGGGCATTTTGCTGAGATCCTGGGCTGTTGGTATTTGCTCAGCTGGGCTGATGCTGCATATCTCCCTGAAGACAGAGTCTTGAAGCTCTGGGTCTTTGGCCAGGCAGTACAGGGCCCAGGACAAGGTGTTTGCCGTCTGCAATGTAAAAACACTTCAATTCAGTCATTCCCACAATATGCATATGGCAGGCCCGAAGAGGTGACAGGGAAGGGGGAACAAGGAGCAACCAACTCTTACTGAATAATAATAATAATCTTTTACTGTCACAAGTATGAAGTTACTGTGAAAATCCCCTAGTCGACACATTCCAGCACCTGTTCAGGTAAGCAGGAACAGGAATTGAACCCAGGCTGCTGGCCTTGTTCTGCATTACAAGCCAGCTGTCTAGCCCACTGAGCTAAACCAGCCCTTTAGTCAATGTCAGGAGTGGGATTTGAACCCACGCCTCCAGAGGAGCCTGCAGAGGAGCCTGCAACCTGAACGCATCGCCTTACGCCGCTCGGCCAACCTGCCGCGTTGATAAACACTTTTATAAAATGGTCGCAACAAATGGAGACCATTTTGACCCCTCGTCTCCACGGTGGCTCTGGGAGTGAGTCCTAATATGGAATGAATTTGTGGGGGAAGAAATATCATTCCCAT
Source organism: Scyliorhinus canicula (assembly GCF_902713615.1). Classification (NCBI taxonomy): domain Eukaryota; kingdom Metazoa; phylum Chordata; class Chondrichthyes; order Carcharhiniformes; family Scyliorhinidae; genus Scyliorhinus; species Scyliorhinus canicula. Next base: position 283,332,635 of record NC_052147.1, read on the forward strand.
TAAAAATGATAAAGACAAGGTGAGACTCAAGTGTTTGTTGAATAAGAGAACATTTTAATTATAATAAATGCATCCACAAAATAAATATAAAGGCCTTTTCACTGTTTCTGTACGTCTGTACCAAAAATAAATTTTTTTGTGGTTTAAATCTTCAACATAATCAGAATGTTTCTTTGGGGTCCGTCAGTACCCTCCGGAGGTCAGAATGGTTCGGCAGCTGGCAAAGTTTGGGAACTGCTGCATTAAGCTTTCTTAACTCGTCTCTCAACCTGTCTTCCCAGCTGCAAGGTTAATGCACATGTGCCCCCAGGTCCCTCTGCTCCTGCACCTGCTTTTCGATTTGTAGCCTCTGTTTTATGTTGTCACTCCCCATTATACCAATCCCTGGGAAACCACAATGTAAACCTCCCTCCAATCTAAAAACACACCCGTTCAGCATTGTTCTCTTTCCTGTCACAGCCAGTATCATATCCATGTTGCCACTGCCCAGGAGTTCGAACCTTTCTCAGAAGTCTGTTTTCGGCACTCGGTCGAATACCTTTCAGAAATCCCTATACACCACATCAACAGCATTACCCACATCAACCCTCTCTGTTACCCCGATCACAAAAACTCAAGCAACTTAGTTGAATTTCAGAAACATTCATGCTGCCTTTCTTCAATTAACCTGCACTTTGCCCTTGTGACTTTTAATTGTTCTGAATTATTGTTTGTAAAAAGCTTCCCCAGCACCGAGGTTAAAACTGACTTCCGCAGAGTAAAAGGTAGCAGAGTATAATCAAACACAACTTCACACCAAACCAGTCACGGAGAGATTAGGTGACAAGGGGATTTAAAATGGTACCATGAAGGAGGAGAGAGGTGAGACATTTAGGGAGGGGATTGTGGAGCTGAGAGACCAGGGAACCCGGAGGGGGGGGGGGGGGGGGGGCGCAATTTCAATTGGAGACGCCCAAGAGGCCACAACTAGGACAATGCAGAGATCTCAAAGAGTCTTATTCACAAGCCCATTTTAAAAATTCATTCATGGGATGTGAGCGCCGCTGACTAGGCCGAGCATTTATTGCCCATCCCTAATTGCCCTTCTGAAGGTGATGGTGAGCTGTCTTCTTGAACCGCTGCAGTACTTGAGGTGTAGGTACACCCACTGTGCTGTTAGGGAGTGAGTTCCAGGCTGTTGCCCCAGAGGCAGTGAAGGAACGGCCGATATATTTCCAGGTCAGAGTGGTGAGTGGTTTGGGGGGGGGGGATCTCCAGGTGGTGGGGGTTCCCATGTGCTTGTCAGCCTTCTCTTCCTCAATGGAAGCAGTCATGCGTTTGGAGAGTGTTGTCTGGGGAGTGTTAGTGAGTTCCAGCAGTGTATTTTGTCGATGGTTTCACACGGCTGCCATTCACGTTGGTGGTGGAGGGAGTGAAGGTTTGTGGATGAGCTGCCAATCAAACGGGCTGTCTGTCATGGATGGTGTCAAGCTTCTTGAGTGTTAGAAGGGTCCTTTTTTATTCGCTGTTTGCTTCCTTATTCCCCCTTTCTTTTATTTCTGATGGCACAGTAGCACAGTAGTTAGCACAGTTGCATCACTGCGCCAGGGCCCCAGGTTCGATTCCCGGCTTGGGTCACTGTCTGTGCGGAGTCTCCAAATTCTCCCCGTATCTGTGTGGGTTTCCTCCGGGTGCTCCGGTTTCCTCCCACAAGTCCTGAAAGACGTGCTATACGGTAATTTGGCCATTCTGAATCCTCCCTCTGTGTACCCGAACAGCCGCCGGAGTGTGGCGACTAGGGGCTTTTCACAGTAACTTCATTGCAGTGTTAATGTAAGCCTACTTGTGACAATAAAGATTATTATTATTATTGTTATTATTTTTGATCCATGGATGATTTATCGACCTGTGTCTTTAATTCAAGCAGAATTAAGCAATGGTCTGCGCCTTTAATTGAGACGGAAGATTCCAGAAGGCTGTGCTGTTTTAGGCTGGTGATTGCAGCATCAGTGATGACTCGGTTTGATTGACTTGGCTGGAGGCCAATGAATTGGCCCAAAAGGCTGTAATCTGCCCGGTAACAGGTAGTGATAGGATCTGATCCCACTTTTCCCAGGGCCGAGGCTTCAAGTTTGGTTTCACTTTCGATTCAGGGCAGACTGGATGGAGGGTTCTAACTAAATCTCTCCAAAAAATACCTAACTAATCGGCTTCAGAAGATCACAGTGAGGGCTGACTCTCCGGGTGCCGTTCTCTTGGGACTGCAAAGGCCTGAAGTCAAACCACGAGCTGGAAGGAAGGTTTGATGTGGAATAAAGGGTCTCTCCAGAAAGGTATAGGCTTGAATGTGAACCTGGAGCTAAAGGCCCAGTTTGATCAGAATTAAAGTGTCTCACCAAAACGTTTGCTGCCAGTAAGCACTGCGTTCTTTTTCTGAACTACAAGGACCCTGACTGAATGGTTCTGCCAAAGAGACCATTAATAGCTGTAAACCAGAGGCTTTGATCACCCAGCAGGCTGTGAGGAAGCATTCTACAGGACCTATCTTTTGACTTCATCCTTATTATTTTTACTACTTTCCACCCCTTGGTGTGTGTCTGCCTTGTGTGTGAGTGTTGGTAGAGAGTGAACAAAGAACAAAGAACAAAGAAAAGTACAGCACAGGAACAGGCCCTTCGGCCCTCCAAGCCCGTGCCGACCATGCTGCCCGTCTAAACTAAAATCTTCTACACTTCCTGGGCCCGTATCCCTCTATTCCCATCCTATTCATGTATTTGTCAAGATGCCCCTTAAATGTCACTATCGTCCCTGCTTCCACCACCTCCTCCAGCAGCGAGTTCCAGGCACCCACTACCCTCTGTGTAAAAACTTGCCTCGTACATCTCCTCTAAACCTTGCCCCTCGCACCTTAAACCTATGCCCCCTAGTAATTGACGCCTCTACCCTGGGGAAAATCCTCTGACTATCCACTCTGTCTATGCCCCTCATAATTTTGCAGACCTCTATCAGGTCGCCCCTCAACCTCCTTCATTCCCGTGAGAACGAACCATAGCTAATGCCCTCCATACCAAGGGGGTAGTAAGTACCAGCTTATTGTAACCTGCACGTTATGGCAACTCTCCATCCGTGCCAGTTCGGGCAACATTGCTAGAGAAATGACAAGACTTACAGACATTTTAAAATAAGAAAGCTTTCCTGCAAAAGCCAGCAACAAAATAGCTGGAAGCAGCCAGACTGGGATATACACATCACAAAACCATCCCAGAGAAGAACAAAGGGGACAATGGGCCAGGGCAGGGCCAACAGAGACATTCTGCCAGGAATGTGGATGGCTCAGAGTGAGCTGAGGAAGACAATGGCTGTGGAAATGAGTTTCTGCCCAAACCCAGACAGAAACCTAATCCACTAATGGCCAACCGATTCACACTGTCCCAGTATCCCCCCGGAGCCATTTGGGAGCAATCAGGCACGCTCCGGAGACGTCAGCACAGTAGCGTGCAGAGGGGGGGGCCGACGGTGCGCTGGCCCCGGGCATCGATTGGATGGGGGCAGCAGCGCAGTGGCGTGCAGAGGGGGGGGGGCCGACGGTGCGCTGGCCCCGGGCATCGATTGGATGGGGGCAGCAGCGTGAAGAGAAGGGAGCACGCACCGCGGTCGGCCAGAGCGCGCCTGCGCACCGCGGGCTGCCGGAGCGCGCCTGCGCACCGCGGGCTGCCGGAGCGCGCCTGCGCACCGCGGTCGGCCGGAGCGCGCCTGCGCACCTCGGGCGGCCGGAGCACGCCTGCGCACCGCAGTCGGCCGGAGCGCACCTGCGCACCGCGGTCGGCCGGAGCGCGCCTGCGCACCACGGTCGACCGGAGCGCGCCTGCGCGCCTGGTGAACAAAAAGGGCGCGAAATCTCCCGAATCAACGGCAATCAATGCCACCATGGGTGAGTTTTATTTATTCTTTATCTTTATCTTTATCTTTTGATCCATTTTTAAACTCTTCTCTGCACCCTCTCTATAGTTGTCAATTTACTAAACTGTCATGCCCAGAATTTGACATTTGGGCCAGGGGCACCCATTTGGGACAGAACCAGTATTTTATGAAGATTCATCATGGCCTCTTAACTTTTGCCCTCTTACCCTTTATACTTAAAGCCCAGGGTCCTATAAATGGGAGATTCTCAGAGACAGGGGCAGCACGGTAACATGGCGGTTAGCATAAATGCTTCACAGCTCCAGGGTCCCAGGTTCGGTTCCCGGCTGGGTCACTGTCTGTGCGGAGTCTGCACGTCCTCCCCGTGTGTGCGTGGGTTTCCTCCGGGTGCTCCGGTTTCCTCCCACAGTCCAAAGATGTGCGGGTTAGGTGGATTGGCCATGCTAAATTGCCCGTAGTGTCCTAAAAAAGTAAGGTTAAGGGGGGGGGGGGCTGTTGGGTTACGGGTATAGGGTGGATACGTGGGTTTGAGTAGGGTGATCATTGCTCGCCACAACATCGAGGGCTGAAGGGCCTGTTCTGTGCTGTACTGGTCTATGTTCTATGTTCTACTTGACTGCAAGCTGCTGGAGCTCGGATCTTGAACAAAGCTTTATATCTGGATTTGGGGACCCTTTATGCACTGGCATAGTGCACAAACAGGCCCCACATGACCAGGGTTTTGTGAAGAAGAAGGGATCTGGAAATGTGTCGACTGTGAAAATTATATTTGTGGAAATTGGGTGAAGTAATGCCGTTGTTTGATGAGACTTGGTGCTAAAGCTTTAGAGAAATGAAGATGGAATTTGATTTGAAGAAGTTCAACGTTTTGAAGGATATTGTGGCTGAAATGAATGTGATACGTGCTGAATGGGCTGACTGAGAAATGTGTGAGATATGTCTTTGTATCTGCTATGTGTAATTTATCGGTCATATTATTGCAATTTTCCTGTTAATTCATGTTTAATTTACGTTGATTTTGGTGTGATTGCTAATATAAAAGTGAAGTTTTGTATATTGGTCTTAGTTGGGTTGTTTGTAGTTTGTTTCCACAAGGGTCATAACAGTATTTCCATGACGTTGCTGCTCTTATCCTTCTCCATGGGGGTTGCAGAGGAGGGAGGCACAACTTTCGAGACATAACATCTCACCCATTGCTGCAAAGCAAAATGACTGAAGAAGAGAACAATATCCCTAGAATCCCAGCGCTAAGGGGAAATTGACTAACTCTTACAGCGCAATTTAACCTCAGGCAGCCGTCCTATACCTTAGAGATGACCTAGAGGCAGCTTGGGGCCTGTCGTGAAGGTGAGTGAGTGCCTTTAAATTTGCTTACCTTTCACCGGGAGCAGGGTTTGAGGGAATATCAGGTAAGCTCTTCGTTTCTTTTTCTTCTTGTTTTTTTTAAATCTAGAGGTGATGTCAGGGAAGGCAGTACAATGCTTCTCCTGCAGAATGTTTGAGGTGAGGGACGCCGTCAGTGTCCCTGCTGATTTCATCTGTGGGAAGTGCACCCAACTCCAGCTCCTCAAAAACCGTGTTAGGGACCTGGAGCTTGAACTGGATGAACTTCGGATCATTCGGGAGGCAGAGGGGGTCATAGATAGGAGCTTCAGGGAAGTATTTACACCAAAGACTGGAGATAGATGGGTAACTGTAAGAGGGACTGGGAAGAAGCAGTCTGTGCAGGGACCCTAAGCCATGGGGTACGGACCTCTGGCACGGAGTCTGTCCCTGTTGCTCAGAAGGGAAGGGGGGAAAGGAGTAGAACATTAGTAATTGGGGACTCAATAGTCAGGGGCACAGATAGGAGATTTTGTGGGAGCGAGAGAGACTCACGTTTGGTATGTTGCCTCCCAGGTGCAAGGGTACGTGATGTCTCGGATCGTGTTTTCCGGGTCCTTAAGGGGGAGGGGGAGCAGCCCCAAGTCGCAGTCCACATTGGCACTAACGACATAGGTAGGAAAGGGGACAAGGATGTCAGGCAGGCCTTTAGGGAGCTAGGATGGAAGCTCAGAGCGAGAACAAACAGAGTTATTATCTCTGGGTTGTTGCCCGTGCCACGTGATAGTGAGATGAGGAATAGGGAGAGAGAGCAATTAAACACGTGGCTACAGGGATGATGCAGGCGGGAGGGATTCAGATTTCTGGATAACTGGGGCTCTTTCTGGGGAAGGTGGGACCTCTATAGACAGGATGGTCTACATCTGAACCTGAGGGGCACCAATATCCTGGGGGGGAGATTTGTTAGTGCTCTTTGGGGGGGTTTAAACTAATTCAGCAGGGGCATGGGAACCTGGATTGTAGTTTTGGGGTACGGGAGATTGAGAGTATAGAGGTCAGGAGCACAGATTTGACTTCGCAGGAGGGTGCCAGTGTTCAGGTAGGTGGTTTGAAGTGTGTCTACTTCAATGCCAGGAGTATACGAAATAAGGTAGGGGAACTGGCAGCATGGGTTGGTACCTGGGACTTCGATGTTGTGGCCATTTCAGAGACATGGATAGAGCAGTGACAGGAATGGTTGTTGCAGGTTCCGGGGTTTAGGTGTTTTAGTAAGGTCAGAGAAGGGGGCAAAAGAGGGGGAGGTGTGGCGCTGCTTGTCAAGGACAGTATTACAGTGGCGGAAAGGATGCTAGATGGGGACTCTTCTTCCGAGGTAATATGGGCTGAGGTTAGAAACAGGAAAGGAGAGGTCACCCTGTTGGGAGTTTTCTATAGGCCACCTAATAGTTCTAGGGATGTAGAGGAAAGGATGGCGAAGATGATTCTGGAAAAGAGCGAAAGTAACAGGGTAGTTGTTATGGGAGACTTTAACTTTCCAAATATTGACTGGAAATTATATAGTTCGAGTACATTAGATGGGTCGTTCTTTGTACAATGTGTGCAGGAGGGTTTCCTGACACAATATGTTGACCGGCCAACAAGAGGCGAGGCCACATTGGATTTGGTTTTGGGTAATGAACCAGGCCAGGTGTTAGATCTGGAGGTAGGTGAGCACTTTGGAAACAGTGACCACAATTCGGTGACCTTTACGTTAGTGATGGAAAGGGATAAGTATACCCCGCAGGGCAAGAGTTATAGCTGGGGGAAGGGCAATTATGATGCCATTAGACATGACTTAGGATGTGTAGGTTGGAGAAGTAGGCTGCAAGGGTTGGGCACACTGGATATGTGGAGCTTGTTCAAGGAACAGCTATTGCATGTTCTTGATAAGTACGTACCAGTCAGGCAGGGAGGAAGGGGTCGAGCGAGGGAACCGTAGTTTACCAAAGAAGTGGAATCTCTTGTTAAGAGGAAGAAGGAGGCCTATGTGAAGATGAGGCGTGAAGTTTCAGTTGGGGCGCTTGATAGTTACAAGGAAGCGAGGAAGGATCTAAAGAGAGAGCTAAGACGAGCAAGGAGGGGACATGAGAAGTCTTTGGCAGGTAGGATCAAGGAAAACCCAAAAGCTTTCTATAGGTATGTCAGGAATAAAAGAATGACTAGGGTAAGAGTAGGGCCAGTCAAGGACAGTGGTGGGAAGTTGTGTGTGGAGGCTGAGGAGATAAGCGAGATACTAAATGAATACTTTTCGTCAGTATTCACTGAGGAAAAAGATAATATTGTGGAGGAGAATGCTGAGACCCAGGCTATTAGAATAGATGGCATTGAGGTGCGTAGGGAAGAAGTGTTGGCAATTCTGGACAAGGTGAAAATAGATAAGTCCCCGGGGCCTGATGGGATTTATCCTAGAATTCTCTGGGAAGCCAGGGAAGAGATTGCTGAGCCTTTGGCTTTGATTTTTAGGTCATCATTGGCTACAGGAATAGTGCCAGAGGACTGGAGGATAGCAAATGTGGTCCCTTTGTTCAAGAAGGGGAGTAGAGATAACCCCGGTAACTATAGGCCGGTGAGCCTAACGTCTGTGGTGGGTAAAGTCTTGGAGAGGATTATAAAAGATACAATTTATAATCATCTAGATAGGAATAATATGATTAGGGATGGTCAGCATGGTTTTGTGAAGGGTAGGTCATGCCTCACAAACCTTATCGAGTTCTTTGAGAAGGTGACTGAACAGATAGACGAGGGTAGAGCAGTTGATGTGGTGTATTGGATTTCAGTAAAGCGTTTGATAAGGTTCCCCACGGTCGGCTATTGCAGAAAATACAGAGGCTGGGGATTGAGGGTGATTTAGAGATGTGGATCAGAAATTGGCTAGTTGAAAGAAGACAGAGAGTGGTAATTGATGGGAAATGTTCAGAATGGAGTTCAGTTACGAGTGGCGTACCACAAGGATCTGTTCTGGGGCCGTTGCTGTTTGTCATTTTTATAAATGACCTAGAGGAGGGCGCAGAAGGATGGGTGAGTAAATTTGCAGACGACACTAAAGTCGGTGGAGTTGTAGACAGTGCGGAAGGATGTTGCAGGTTACAGAGGGACATAGATAAGCTGCAGAGCTGGGCTGAGAGGTGGCAAATGGAGTTTAATGTGGAGAAGTGTGAGGTGATTCACTTTGGAAAGAATAACAGGAATGCGAAATATTTGGCTAATGGTAAAATTCTTGGTAGTGTGGATGAGCAGAGGGCTCTCGGTGTCCATGTACATAGATCCCTGAAAGTTGCCACCCAGGTTGATAGGGTTGTGAAGAAGGCCTATGGTGTGTTGGCCTTTATTGGTAGAGGGATTGAGTTCCGGAGCCATGAGGTCATGTTGCAGTTGTACAAAACTCTAGTACGGCCGCGTTTGGAGTATTGCGCACAGTTCTGGTCGCCTCATTATAGGAAGGACGTGGAAGCTTTGGAACGGGTGCAAAGGAGATTTACCAGGATGTTGCCTGGTATGGAGGGAAAATCTTATGAGGAAAGGCTGATGGACTTGAGGTTGTTTTCGTTAGAGAGAAGAAGGTTAAGAGGTGACTTAATAGAGGCATACAAAATGATCAGCGGGTTAGATAGGGTGGACAGCGAGAGCCTTCTCCCGCGGATGGAGGTGGCTAGCACGAGGGGATATAGCCTTAAATTGAGGGGTAATAGATATAGGACAGAGGTCAGAGGTGGGTTTTTTACGCAAAGAGTGGTGAGGCCGTGGAATGCCCTACCTGCAACAGTAGTGAACTCGCCAACATTGAGGGCATTTAAAAGTTTATTGGATGAGGGCATAGTGTAGGTTAGATGGCCTTTAGTTTTTTTCCATGTCGGTGCAACATCGAGGGCCGAAGGGCCTGTACTGCGCTGTATCGTTCTATGTTCTAAAGATAAAGAGGTCAGTGAATAGCTCTAGAACGTGTGCAACTACGTTTTCTATAGGTTTTTTGGTGATATTTAATGAAATATTTACGTGGGGCTTTGGGGCATACAATCAAGATTTGCCCCGGGCATCACCAGACCTCTGCACGCCACTGCGTCAGCAGCTATTGTGAAGAAACTGATCAGGTGAACTTCTTCCTGAGGGCGATTAGCGACCCTTTTGTCTTTGAAATCGATCAGTGGGAGGAGCTAGCCGGCTCCATTGACACATGTGCGCTAAAAGATACACAGACAAGCAAGGGGGAGAGATCTTGGGTTGGTTGCTCAGAATTTCTGATTGAGACGTTTGGCACAGAAATTTGGGCTGGAGGAGATTTGAAAACCAAGAAGAAGAAACTTTTAAAAACCTGCAAAGCGGCCACCACAAGGTAGAACTACGGACTCAACAGGGGAAGCTAGTCTCCACGAACCAGAGGCAGACGGTAACGAATTAGGACCTAAGAAGCCAGAGGGGAACCTGAAGATTTTGTGTGTTTTAAACAGACCCATTCAGCTAGGAAGTGGTGAGTATATGAAATGAAAACCACTTATTGTCACAAATAGGCTTCAAATGAAGTTACTGTGAAAAGCCCCTAGTCACCACATTCCAGCACCTGTCCGGGGAGGCCGGTACGGGAATTGAACCGTGCTGCTGGCCTGCTTTGGTCTGCTTTCAAAGCCAGTGATTTAGCCCTGTGCTAAACCAGCCTATCAGCTTACAGAAACCTCCAATTCGGCTAGGCTTGTTGAGGAGGGGTGGTAAGGGACGATTATATATAGGGGCTGGTTTAGCTCACTCGGCTAAATCGCTGGCTTTTAAAGCAGACCAAGCAGGCCAGCAGCACGGTTCGATTCCCGTACCAGCCTCCCCGAACAGGCGTCGGAATGTGGCGACTAGGGGCTTTTCACAGTAACTTCATTGAAGCCTACTCATGACAATAAGCCATTTTCATTTCATATATATACATAACCACCTGTAAAACATTGCTAAAACAGTTTAAAGTAAGGATTTTTCGTTGTGCCGTTAGTCCTAGTTCTCATTGACATAATTGCAAGTGGTGTGTGTAGATTTCAATTTGGGTTGTGGATTTCATAAACTAGATTTCCTTTGTCTTCAATAAATTACTTAATTTTAATTCACCTTGGTTGTGGTCTCGCCTGTTTCTCTTATCGCTGGCCCTGGCCAAGTCACGCTCAAGTGCCAGGACATAATTCCGCAGTCGAGAATCTTTGAGGGGGGTCTGGGCGCCTCGAAATGCTCACCCAGGAGGAACCAGCTGGTTAGGGATAATCAGGGATTCCTCCTTCTCTCTCTCTCTCTTGTGAAGCAGCCCTAGCAAGGCACTCACAGGGTGGCAGTTTTCACCAGCCACAAGAGAGAGAGTCACACAGGTGTAGGTGGTGGTCAGGGTAGCTGTTGTGGTATGAGGACAGGGTCACCGGGCAGATATAAACGGTGAGCCTCACTCACTCTCCCTTGCCAAGCGGTCCCAGTGTGACTCTTCCAGGTCTTTGATTTCAAAGCCTGCAGGGGAGAGACACCCACAGCGATCTGTGACACCCAATTCCAGCCTGTTGTGGGGTAAAAAGAACACCCTTCTCCAAACCCAGTTATATTTATTGCACAATTCATCATTATTCTCATTATAAACAGTAAATCGTGTTTACATTTACAAACCTGGTAACTGTAATTACTGGGCAGACAGGGACCAAAGACCTTGGGAACTTTATAGGAATATATTTCACTTGCATTGTGTCCCCGGGGCGAGTGGGGCTGGAATTGACCGTGCGCTTGCCCAGGGTGTCGTAACAGTGTTGTTAGAACTACACTCATCCAGGCAAGTGGGGAATATTCTACTACACTCCTGACTTGTGCCCTGTAGATGGACAGGCTTTGGGGGGGGGGGGGGGGGGGGGGGTCAGGAGGTGAGTTACTCGATGCTGGATTCCTAGTCTCTGACCTGCTCTGGTAGCCACAGTATTTATATGGCGAGTTTGTGGTCAATGGTAACCCCCAGGATGTTGATAGTGGGGGATTCAATGATGGTAATGCCGTTGAATGTCAAGGAGAGGTGGTTTGATTCTCATAGAGTCATAGAGATTTACAGCACAGAAAGAGGCCCTTCAGCCCATCGTGTGTGTGCCAGCCATTCTAATTCCATTTTCCTGACTTGGTCCATAGCCTTGCATGCTGTCTTGTTGGAGATGGCCTGAGCTGGGTTTCCCCATTGTTGAGGATGGGGATACTTGTACAGGGGCTGGTTTAGCATACTGGGCTAAATCGCTGGCTTTGAAAGCAGACCAAGGCAGGCCAGCAGCACGGTTCAATTCCCATACCAGCCTCCTGGAATATGGCGACTAGGGGCTTTTCACAGTAACTTCATTTGAAGCCTACTTGTGACAATAAGCGATTTTCATTTCATTGTGGAGCGAGTTGTTTAATTGTCCACCACCATTCATGTCTGGGTGTGGCAGGACTGCAGAGTTTAAATCTGATTCACTGGTGGTGGAATTGCTTCGCTCTGTCCCACACCCTTCCCTAATCCCATACACTAATCCATAGAATCATAAGATGATAAGAAATAGTAGGAGCAGGCCATTCAGCCCCATTAGCCTGTTCCACCTTTCATTAAGATCATGGCTGCTCTGATTGTGGTATCGCTTGTCAATCAAAATCTAGCCAACTAGGCCTCGAATATAGTCAATGCCCCAGAGCAGCCTCCACTGCTCTCCGAGGGAGAGAATTCCAAACACTAGTCATGGTAGCACAAGTGGCTAGCACTGTGGCTTCACAGCGCCAGGGTCACGGGTTTGATTCCCCGCTGGGTCACAGTCTGTGCGGAGTCTGCACGTTCTCCTCGTGTCTGCGTGGGTTTCCTCCGGGTGCTCCGGTTTCCTCCCACAGTCCAAAGATATGCAAATTAGGTGGATTGGCCGTGATAAATTGTTCTTAGTGACCAAAAAGTTTATAAGGGGTTATTGGGTTACGGGGTAAGGGTGGAAGTGAGGGCTTAAGTGGATCAGTGCAGACTCGATGGGCTGAATGGCCTCCTTCTGTCCTGTATGTTCTATCACCTGAGAGAAGAAACTCCTCCACCTCTTTGGCTTAAGTGGGAGGGCCCTTATCTTTAAACTGTACCCCCTCGTTCTTGATTCCCCCACATGCAGCAGCATCTACCCCATCAAACCCCCTCAGAATCCTTGATGCAATTCATTCTTCTGAATCCCAATGGACACATAAGAACATAAGAAGATAAGAACTAGGAGCAGGAGTCGGCCATCTGGCCCCTCGAGCCTGCTCCGCCATTCAGTGAGATCATGGCTGATCTTTTGTGGACTCAGCTCCACTTTCCGGCCCAAACACCATAACCCTTAATCCCTTTATTCTTCAAAAAACTATCTATCTTTATCTTAAAAACATTTAATGAAGGAGCCTCAACTGCTTCACTGGGCAAGGAATTCCATAGATTCACAACCCTTTGGGTGAAGAAGTTCCTCCTAAACTCAGTCCTAAATCTACTTCCCCTTATTTTGAGGCTATGTCCCCTAGTTCTGCTTTCACCCGCCAGTGGAAACAACCTGCCCGCATCTATCCTATCTATTCCCTTCATAATTTTATATGTTTCTATAAGATCCCCCCTCATCCTTCTAAATTCCGAGTACAGTCCCAGTCTACTCAACCTCTCCTCGTAATCCAACCCCTTCAGCTCTGGGATTAACCTAGTGAATCTCCTCTGCACACCCTCCAGCGCCAGTACGTCCTTTCTCAAGTAAGGAGACCAAAACTGATCACAATACTCCAGGTGTGGCCTCACTAACTCCTTATACAATTGCAGCATAACCTGCCCACAGGCCCAACTTGCTCAACCTTTCCTCATAAGACAAGCCATTCATCTCAGCAACCAGCCCAGTGAACACACGCTGAACAGCTTCCAATGGCAATTAAGAAGCCCAAAACTGAACACAGCACTCCAGGTCTCACCAAAGTCCCCTAGCAAGTGTGATGAATGTGAGAAATTGTTATATTTTATATTAGTTGCACTAATGTTGTTTAAAAAACGGGTTCATGATGCACACGGCCAGTATGCCTGCTAAAGCTGTGATTCAGGGGTCATAAAATGTGAGGTCATCCTTATTTTTGCAGAGGGAGATTTGAGAAACATTTAAATGTTTACAGATAAATGGCTAATGGGATATTGTTTTGGTTTGGAGGTGCCTGGGATGTAGATCATTTAATGAAAGATAGTGGGCGGGATTCTCTGTCGACGGGATCCTCTGCTTTGCCAGCAGTGCACTCAAACCCACGGGTTTCCCCACGGCATGAGGGTGGTCACAATGGGAAACCCCATTGGCCCAATGCCGGTGGGGGCGCACAGCGCCAGAAAACGGGACAAGAGGGATGGAGAATCCCACCCATTGCATTTGGTGCTGGCTAACCAGGTCATGGATCAGCTTGTGAGAGGAGATAGAAGAATGCCTTATGCTTTGGGTACAGGTTGATGCAATTAATAGGAGGAGTCAGGTTTGTCTGTAGTTTAAGTTTGCCAAGAAGTGTCTTTCAGTATGTTCCTGAAAGTTACTCCCCAGGGTGCTGGTTTAGCACAGGGCTAAATCGCTGGCTTTTAAAGCAGACCAAGGCAGGCCAGCAGTTCAATTCTCATACCAGCCTCCCCGAACAGGTGCCGGAATGTGGCGACTAGGGGCTTTTCACAGTAACTTCATTTGAAGCCTACTTGTGACAATAAGCAATTTTCATTTCATTTCAAGGGCTCTGCAGAGAAAAAAGCAAGTAAAAGTGATTGTTAACTCTCTTTATAAGTGGTATTTGAACTATATTGGTTTGCTTAATTGGAATATATAGTGGCAGATGTAGGGAGTAAGTTAAAGCTTTTCCTTTTACTTAAGGACTGGTGTAACTGTGAGGTTATTTCTTTGTTGCTAATGTGGTTAATTCTGTGTTTAAATTAAAGTTTAAAAGTCATCAATCCTGGGTGAAGTCTCCTTTAATCAGAGTTTTACAAATTGCAAATAGTTGGGTTCTCATCCGGGATCCTAACACAATTCCTGACTTTTATACTCCACCTGCTTGCAGCAAAGGCCATTCCTAAGACGATCTGAAAGCCGAATATCAGTCGGGTGGTTTACACTCACCGTGTCTACTCCACCCAACAGGAGCTCAGTGATGCTGCTGTATATCTCTGACTGGCTCATCTTTCCACTGGCCAGTATGTAGGTCAGGTACTGCCCCTCCACCGACTGCCCTGTGGCCAGGCACTCCTTAATCTGGGCCATCTTCTTGTCCACAGCCTTTATAGCTACCGAGAATGAAAGGGAGAGAAAAGATCAGAATTGTCAACACCTGCTGCAAGGGTCGCTTCTGTCACAAGATGTACATGTGTCAACTCACACCAGGCATAAGACCGTAAGACACGGGGAGCAGAAGTAGGCCATTCAGCCCATCGAGTCTCCTCCGCCATTCAATGAGATCATGGCCGATCTGATATAATCAACTCCACTTTCCTGCCAAATTCCCTTAGCCCTCGATTTCCTCACTGATTAAAAACCTACCTATCTCAGCCTTGAACATACTTAACCCAGCCTCCACAGTTCTCTGCGGTAAAGAATTCCGGCCTCCACCACCCTTCCTGGCAGCGAGTTCTATACTTCACCCTCTGGGTGAAAATGTTTTCCCCAAATCCCCGCTAAACCTCCTGCCCCTTACATTAAATCTATGCCCCCTGGTTATTGGCCTTCCTATCTTTCCTATCTACCCTATCTATGCCCCTTCATAATTTTATACACCTCAACCTGGTCCCCCCTCAGCCTTCTTGTTGTCCGGGGTCAAAGGTGCCAATTAATATGAAATGGGACCAGTGTCCCAGGGGAGTAATCTGTATAACAAGGGCTGTGGAGATGGTTTAAAGTGAATAGTGCAGGGGAGGGTTCTTGCAGAGGGGAGATTTAGAAAGTTAAAGGCAGCACGGTGGCGCAGTGGGTTAGAACCGCTGCCTCACGGCGTCGGGGTTCCAGGTTCGAGCCCGGCCCCGGGTCACTGTCCGTGTGGAGTTTGCACATTCTCCCCGTGTTTGCGTGGGTTTCACCCCCCACAGCCCAAAGATATGCAGGTTAGGTGGATTGGCCACGCTAAATTACCCCTCAATTGGAAAAAATTAATTGAGTACTCTAAATTTACATTTGGGCAGCACGGTAGCATTTTGGATAGCACAATGGCTTCACAGCTCCAGGGTCCCAGGTTCGATTCCCAGCTTGGATCACTGTCTGTGTGGAGTCTGCACATCCTCCCCGTGTCTGCGTGGGTTTCCTCCGGGTGCTCCGGTTTCCTCCCACAGTCCAAAGATGTGCGGGTTAGGTGGACTGGTCATGATAAATTGCCCTTAGTGTCCAAAATTGCCTTTAGTGTTGGGTGGGGTTACTGGTTTATGGGGATAGGGTGGAGGTGTTGACCTTGGGTAGGGTGCTCTTTCCAAGAGCCAGTGCAGACCCGATGGGCCGAATGGTCTCCTTCTGCACTGTAAATTCTATGATGAGGATTGAGGTGCTAGGACAAGGTAGTACAACAAATATGGAAAACTAAGGAAAATAGGTTTAAACTGACAGAAGGAGAAGGATTTGCATAAAGGGACATTTAGAAATCCACAGCCAAAAGTTGAGGGAATAGCAAAGTTGACCGATGTGGGTGAAGACAAACTGAGTCTGACAGGAAGGGACAGAGTTCAACGGTAAGAGTGCATCTGAGAGTAAGGGCCAGACATGTAGGGACAAGTCGTAAAAAATAAAACGCAGTCACTTTATCTGAATTGCATGTAGGATCTGCAATCAGATAGATGAACTATTGGTACAAATAGAGATAAATGGTTAGAGATGAATAATTTAGATCTATTCATTATTAGACACACATGGTTACAAGGTGACCAAGGTTGGGAAATCAACATTCCAAGATACACAATGTTTCAAAAAGACAGGCAGAATGGAAAAGAAGGAGAGTAGCCTTGATAGTGAAGGATAGGGACATCAATGAGAAAGGATCTTGGCTCAGAAAATCAGGAAGTCGGGCAGCACGGTGGCGCAGTGGTTAGCACTGCTGCCTCACAGCACCGAGGTCCCAGGTTCGATCCCGGCTCTGGGTCACTGTCCGTGTGGAGTTTTCACAGTCTCCTAGTGTTTGCGTGGGTTTCACACCCACAACCCAAAGATACGCAGGCTCGGTGGATTGGCCACGCTAAATTGCCCCTTAATTGGAAAAAATGAATTAGGTACCCTAATTTAAAAAACAAGAAAATCAGGAAGTCGAATCAGTGTGAGTGCAGAATCAGAATAGCAAGAGTGACAACATGCCACTGGGAGTGGTTATAGTACTGGATTGGATTGGATTGGATTGGATTGTATTTGTTTATTGTCACGTGTACCGAGGTACAGTGAAAAGTATTTTTCTGCAAGCAGCTCAACAGATCATTCAGTACATGGGAAGAAAAGGGAATTAAACAAAATTCAAGAAAATACATAATAGGGCAACACAAGATATACAATGTAACTACATAACATAGAACATAGAACAGTACAGCACAGAACAGGCCCTTCGGCCCTCAATGTTGTGCCGAGCCATGATCACCCTACTCAAACCCACGTATCCACCCTATACCCGTAACCCAACAACCCCCCCCTTAACCTTACTTTTTTTTAGGACACTATGGGCAATTTAGCATGGCCAATCCACCTAACCCGCACATCTTTGGACTGTGGGAGGAAACCGGAGCACCTGGAGGAAACCCACGCACACATGGGGAGGACGTGCAGACTCCGCACAGACAGTGACCCAGCCGGGAATCGAACCTGGGACCCTGGAGCTGTGAAGCATTTATCCTAACCACCATGCTACCGTGCTGCCCATTACTACATAAGCATTGGCATCGGTTGAAGCATATAGGGTGTAGTGTTAATGAGGTCAGTCAATAAGAGGGTCATTTAGAAGTCTGGTGACAGTGGGGAAGAAGCTGTTTTTGAGTCTGTTCGTGCGTGTTCTCAGACTTCTGTATCTCCTGCCCGATGGAAGAAGTTGGAAAAGTGAGTAAGCCGGGTGGGAGGGATCCTTGATTATGCTGCCCGCTTTCCCCAGGCAGCGGGAGGTGTAGATGGAGTCCATGGATGGGAGGCAGGTTTGTGTGATGGACTGGGCGGTATTCATGACTCTCTGAAGTTACTTGTGGTCCTGGGCCGAGCAGTTGCCATACCAGGCTGTGATGCAGCCCGATAGGATGCTTTCTATAGTGCATCTGTAAAAGTTGGTAAGGGTTAATGTGGACATGCCGAATTTCCTTAGTTTCCTGAGGAAGTATAAGCGCTGTTGTGCTTTCTTGGTGATAGCGTCGACGTGGGTGGACCAGGACAGATTTTTGGTGATGTGCACCCCTAGGAATTTGAAACTGCTAACCATCTCCACCTCGGCCCCGTTGATGCTGACAGGGGTGTGTATAGTACTTTGCTTCCTGAAGTCGATGACCAGCTCTTTAGTTTTGCTGGCATTGAGGGAGAGATTGTTGTCGTTACACCACTCCGCTAGGTTCTCTATCTCGACAAAGCGTTGAACAAGAAATTATTGCAATGTAACAAAGGCAATCTGGTAGCTGTGGAGGACTTTAATCTTCATGTAGACTTGAGCAATCACATTGGCAAAGGGTCTGGAAGTTGAGTTTGTGACAGTTTCCTGGAGCAAAGTTTTGTGGAGCCAATTATGGATTAAATTATTTGAGATCTGGTGTTTTGCAATGAGGCAGGGTAATTAGTAATGTCCTAGTAAAAGATTAACTGGGAAATGGTCCCAATAATATAATAAATTCCACATTGACTTTGAAAACTCAACATTCCAATCATTAACTAACAGGAAGCAGTGCGGTCTTTCGTAGGTCGGAGTGCTCCAGTTCTCTCCCCCCCCCCCCCCCCCCCCCCCCCCCCCCCCCCCACACAGTCCAAAGATGTGCAGGTTTAGATGGATTGGCCGTGCTAAATTACCCTTAGTGTCCAAAAAGGGTAGGTGGGGTTATTGGGTAACGGGTATAGGGTGAAGGTGTGGGATGTTCTTTCCAAGAGTCGGTGCAGACTCGATGGACCGAATGGCCTCCTTTGCACTGTAAACTCTGTGTCTATATGTCATAGGGGCTGGTTTAGCACAGGGCTAAATCGTTGGCTTTGAAAGCACAGCCGGGCAGGCCAGCAGCACGGTTCAATTCCCGTACCAGCCTCCCCGAACAGGTGCCGGAATGTGGCGACTAGGGGCTTTTCACAGTGCCTTCATTTGACGCCTACTTGTGACAATAAGCGATTTTCATTTTCTATACAGTAACCAGTAGATTTCCACAGGGGTCAGTGCTGGGGCCGCGCTTTCACAATATATATGAATTATTTGAAGGAAGGAACAGACTTACTAAAACAGTGGATGAAACAAAGCTGGGAGGGAAGGCAGGGTGTAAGGAAGGATATAAATAGTTTACAGGTTAAGTGAGTGGGCAGAAAATTGGCAAATGGGATTCAATGTGGGAAAATGTGAGATTGTTGATTTGGAAGAAAGAATGAGAAGGCGGGTATTAGTTAAATGGAGAGAGATTGCAGAAAGCTGCAGCACAAAGGGACTTGGAGGTCCTTGTTCGTGAAACCCAGAAAGTTAACATACAGGTCAGAAGGCCATAGAGGAGGCAAATGGAATGCTGGCTTTATTTCAAGAGAGCTGGAGTGTAAAGGTGAAGAGGTTTTGCTGCAACTGTACACGGTACCAGTGAGGCCAGATTTAGAATACTGGCTACAGTTTTAGTTCCCTTATTTAAGGAAAGATATATTACCATTGGAGGCAGCACTGAGAAGGTTTGAGAGGATGATCTTGTGAAAGATGATTCTTGGGTAGGGTGTGTAGACAGTCTGGATCATGTTAACATCGAAAAGGAGGTGATATTGGGTCTTTTAAACAGTATTAAGGTAGATAGGTCTCCTGGGCCAGATGGGATTTATCCCAGAATACTGAGGGAATCAAGGGAGGAAATTGCTGGGCCTTGACTGACATATTTGAATCTCATTGGCTACAGGTGAGATCCCAGAGGACTAGAGAATAGCTAATGTGATACCGCTGTTTAAGAAAGGTAGCAGAGCCTTTCCTGGACTTCCTGGCGGAACGGTAGGGAAATAGGCCGGCAGCAGCAGCAACCCGGGGGGGGGGGGGGGGGGGGGGGGTTTGGTTCGGTGGGAGGGAGAACTGGGTACATGGGTCTGTGGGATGTGGCGGGTGTTATCTCTTTCCCTTTTGTTGTTTGGGTGTTCTTTTGTTTTTTCTTTTGGTTGTAGTTGCGTTTGAAGATGGGTGGGTGTTGCTCTTGGGTTGTTACTGTGTTTGTTTTGTTAATATTGTTGTGATGTTTATATTTTGTAAAAATTTCAATAAAAATTATTGTTTAAAAAAAAAGAAAGGTAGCAGGGATAATCCAGGAAACTATAGGCTGGTGAACCTCACGTCGGCAGTTTGTAAATTATTGGCGAGAATTCTGAGGGACAGAATTTATACCCATTTGGAAACAAATGGACTCCTTAGCGATAGACAGCATGGTTTTGTGAAGGAAAGGTCGTGCCTCACTAACTTGACCGAGTTTTTTTGAGGAGGTGACAAAGATGATTGATGAGGGGAGGGCGGTGGATGTTGTTTACATGGACTTCAGTAAAGCCTTTGACAAGGTGCCTCATGGCAGACTGGTACAAAAGGTGAAGTCACACAGGATCAGAGGTGAGGTGGCAAGATGGATACAGAACTGGCTCAGCCACAGAAGGTAGCAGTAGAAGGGTGGTTTTCTGACTGGAAGGATGTGACTAGTGATGTTCCACAGGGATTGGTGCTGGGGCCTCTGTTGTTTGTAGTGTACATAAACAATTTGGAGGAAAATGTAGCTATAATAATAATCTTTATTGTCATAAGTAGGCTTACAGTATCACTGCTGATGTTGACTGGGTAAATAACTAAAAGGTATGAAGGTAAATCAACATTGGGTTTTAAAGTTACACATTAAAAATGTTCAACAAAAATATATTTAATTGAAAACAAAACTCTACAAGAAAGATGCAAGTGTGGCTCACTCAGGAGTTTAAGGATGGGATTAGATTAAAAACAGAGATATAAATAATGTTGCAAAGAATGTCGTAAATCTGAGAATTTTAGAAACCAGCAAATGGCCGCTAAAACGTTGATAAAAAATGAAAAAAAATAGAACTGGCCAGGAATATAGAAGCAGATTGTAAACGCTTCTACATGTATAAGGAAGAGAGTAGCTAAAGTAAGTGCTTTTTCCTTCTAACAGAGGCAGAAGAAATCATCGTGGGTAATGAAGAAATGGCAGAGACCAAGGGGCAATCAAATGGCCACCCTGCGCCCGAAAATATTAATAATCTTTATTGTCACAAGTAGGCTTACATTAACACTGCAATGAAGTTACTGTGAAAAGCCCCTAGTCGCCACATTCCAGAGCCTGTTCGGGTAGAAAGAGGGATAATTCAGAATTCTCAGCCAGTACGGGAATTGAACCCGCGCTGCTGGCCTTGTTCTGTATCACAAACCAGCTGTATAGCCCACTGAGCTAAACCAGCCCTGTATAAAACAGATTGTAAATCAGCTCGTGGCACAGTGTGCCGATAAAAGAGACAACGCGCAGTACGGTGGCGCAGTGGTTAGCACTGCTGCCTCCCGGCGCCGAGGTCCCAGGTTCGATCCCGGCTCTGGGTCACTGTCCGTGTGGAGTTTGCACATTCTCCCCGTGTCTGCGTGGGTTTCGCCTCCCACAACCCAAAGATGTGCAGCTTAGGTGGATCAGACATGCACAATTGCCCCTTAATTGGAAAAAAAATGAATTGGGTACTCTAAAACTATTTTTAAAAGCCATCTATCCGGCCCGCAACGCCTCACGAGGTCCAACGTGATTGCGATGTAAATCCCACCCGTTGTGGGCGGGATCACTATTTAGCAAAGCTGCATGTTAGAGCGAGGCAGCTAGTCTCACTCCAATGTGCAGCTTCCCAAGGTAGCCGGTGCGTTGGGATTCACTCCCTTTGCTTTGGAGATCGCGGGTGAGTGCTGTTTGGTACTGGTCGGCACAGACGGGGAGCAGACGGAACGGTACATGTGGCAGCTTGCCAGGTGATTGGAGACCCCCCAGCGCACGCCCTTTGGGCAGGGTGGTGCCCTTTGGACAGGCTGGTGCCACCTTGGCAGTGTCATCCTGGTACCATGGCAGTGTCAACCTGGTACCATGGCAGTGTCACCCTGGTACCATGGCAGTGTCACCCTGGTACCATGGCAGTGTCATCCTGGTACCATGGCAGTGTCATCCTGGTACCATGGCAGTGTCAACCTGGTACCATGGCAGTGTCATCCTGGTACCATGGCAGTGTCACCCTGGTACCATGGCAGTGTCACCCTGGTACCATGGCAGTGTCACCCTGGTACCATGGCAGTGTCATCCTGGTACCATGGCAGTGCCACCTGGGTGACACTGTCAGCTGGTATTTTTTGCACACATGTGATTGACACATGGGTGCCCTGTTGTGTGTGTGTGTGTGGAGGGGGGGTGGGGGTGAGGACCTTCCTATAGTGCATTCGGGCTGGGGGTAGGATGGGGGTTGCTTTGGAGACCTTGGTGATTGGGACGCCATTTTTAAATGGCATCCTGATCTCACGCTGCCCTCGGGAGTTCAGGCGAGCAGAGCTCCCCAGTGTACAAATCGGGGCTATGTGTAAGACACGGACTGTATTTCCTGCTGAGGCCCCTTATACAGCGAGTCATGTCGCTACGAGCGTCGGGAAACGCAACTAAACGTGCTCACTAACTATCTGATTTTGTTCCCAATTAGTTGAATCGCACCCAATATCTGGTTCCTGTCTTAAGACACACGTCATATATCAGAAATAGAAGGTAACATAGGTGCTAATAAGAGCAAGAAAATTAAAATAATTAATATCAGCAGAAAAAATGCACTCGTGAAACTCAAGGGGCTAAAATCTGATAAATCCCCAGGACCTGCTGAGCCCAGGGTTTTCAGAGCTAACTGCAGAGATAGTGGGGGCAGTGGCCACAATTTTCCAAAGTTTAGAATGAATAGAACAAACCAAAAGAGATATCCTGTTTAATAAACTTAATTTTGAGGCGGTAACTAGACTGGTAGATAAGGGGCAACCAGTAGATGTAGTATACCTAGACTTCCAGAAGACATTTAATAAGGTGCCACACAAAAGATTGACAAGATAAAGGTTCATGGAGTTGGAGGGGATATATTGGCACGGATAGATGATTGCTTATAGGAATCATAAGATCCCTACGGTGCAGAAGGAGGCCATTCAGCCCACCATGTCTGCAGCGACACTCCAAAAGAGCACTCTACCCAGGTCAACTCTCCTGCCCTATCCCAGCAACCCTATAACTCCATCTAACCTTTGGACACTAAGAGATAATTTATCATTGGCCAACCCACCTAACCAGACTGTGGGGGGAAACTGGAGCACCCGGAGGAAACCCACGCAGACAGTCACCCAAGGCCGGAATTCTACCCAGGACCCTGTCTGACAGCCAGGAGGCAGAGAATAGGGATGATTTGAGCATTTTAAAGTTGGCAAACCAATCATACAGAACTGAGATAAGGCGACATTTCTTCACTCTAAAAGGTTGTGACTTATCGGGTTTTGGATGTGGCATCATCAGATACATTTAAGGCTGGGATAGGCAGATCTTTGTGTGGTATCATAACTATCAGCATTACAAGGGTTAATGTAGTACCATGAATAGCCACTAGAGCGAGCTGCAGGTACAACTATATAAAGCAGTGATACTAGACCTTAGGGGAGGGGTAAGCAGGAGATAGCTAGAGAAGGTCAGGAGAGCAGTTAGTGTCAGAGGTTAGATTAAAGTTATACCAGTGAGTGAGATTAGCAGTAAGTGAGTGTAGTTAGATGTTATTGATCAATTCTGTATTCTAAAAGGACTAAGTGTTGAAACCCAGTTGAGTAGTGTACATAAAATCATAGCTTTGTTTCAGTAAAAGCTATACTGTGGTCTTTGTGGACACTACGCCAACCATCCTGAATAAGCAACACAAAGAACTCCACACTTTTGTTTGCCAGCGAATCAAGGTGTGGTGAATGTATTGCTGTAACAATTCACCATATGATTATCTGTATTACGCTGCTGCCCATGTGTACTCCACCTATGGACTATTGTATGGTACTACCTATAATGTAGCATGCTGGGGCCAGTGTGGGATACACCCCTGACTCCACCCCTTGAGGGGAAGTATAAAGAGCAGACGCCCTGTAGGCGGCTCCCACTAACAGATCAGTCGCAGGCAGGCACTGATTAAAGCCACAGTTTACTTCTACTCCTGGTTTCGTGTGGATTGATGGCCGCATCACAAGGAGTCGAGGGAGAGGGCAGGAAAACGGAGTTGAAGCCAAAGATTATCTATGAGGGTATTGAATGATGGAGCAGGCCCAATGGGTTATCAGCTCTGCTCTTCTTTCTATTTCTGATGTTTTTATGACAAACCAGGAAGCAGGAAGTGGGGCTTCACCGTGATTGGTGGTGTTCTTCACAATTACATCATCGATTTAGACCCAGGAATCGGTAATGCAACTTCAGACTTTGTGGACAATGTCACATTGTGGAGTAGTTAACATTATCTGCCGTGCCGACATTAATAAAGGTGCAGAGTGAGTGCGTAATTGGATAATGAGCTTTGTTTCAGTTGGTTCTGCCCCATTGAGCTGATTTCTCCCAAGCGTTATCTTTCTCTCCTTACCCAGGCTCTTCCCACTTAGACCCTTCATTCTCCTGATATCCTGCGTCACTTCAATTGTTTCCAATTTGCTGCCCCTGACCATCTCCTCCTCATCATGGACGTCCATTCCCTCTACAGCTGCACCCCACCAGGGTGGGCTGGGTGCGCGCCCAGCAAGGACGGGATTGGTTTTGTGAACAATGACTCTTGCAGCCAGACAGCTGGAACTCGGGGTTTGATCAAGAGGGTGGCCTCTGGGGTGGAGGTAGTGGGACAGGGTTCAGTTCCAGCAGGTTTCTCTCACTGCCTCCTGCTTGTTGCTGTGCCTCTCCGTATGGAAAACAGCGGCAGGAGGAATTAGAATCATAGAATTTACAGTGCAGAAGGAGCCATTCGGCCCATCGAGTCTGCATCGGCCCTTGGAAAGAGCACCCTACCTAAGCGCACGCCTGCAGCCTATCCCCGTAACCATACCTAACCTTTTTTTAGACACTAAGGCAGGCATTGTCAAACTCAGGGGCGTGATCCGCGGGTGGGTCACGGGCGGGTGTCGGGAGGGTCATGGAGCCGTCTGTCGCGGCGCTCCCGTTCGCGCAAATCCACGCACAACAGCCACAAAATCGCTTATTGTCACGAGTAGGCTTCAAATGAAGTTACTGTGAAAAGCCCCTAGTTGCCACATTCCGGCGCCTGTTCGGGGAGGCTGTTACAGGAATCGAACCGTGCTGCTGGCCTGCTTTAAAATCCAGCGATTTAGGCCTGTGCTAAACCAGCCCCTGCCGGCTGCAAGCAGCCTTCAAAATGGGCAGGAACAGATAAAAACAATTCAGCCACACTGCGCATGCGTGCCCGAACATCGGTGCACATACGCAGAGCAGCCACATTTTTTGTTTTGGTCGCAGCCTTTTCTTTTCAAGTTCGGGGGGGGGGGGCAAAGGGACCCAAAACCATTTCCTCCATTTTTGTCAGCAGCAAACAAGGTAAGAGAAAATGGTGGGTCGCGCAGGTCGGTCGGCGTGGGTCGCGAAGGTCGGCCAGCGTGGGTCGCGAAGGTTGGCCGGCTGGGCCGCAAAGGTCGGGCACCCTGGGTCGCGAAGGTCAGCCGGCGTGGGTCGCGAAGGTGGGCCGGGTTGGGTCCCGAAGGTCGGCCGGGGTGGGTCCCGAAGGTAGGCCACTTGGTAAAAATGGGTGCCCGGAAATAAAGTTTGAAAAACACTGCACTAAAGGGCAATTTAGCCTGGCCAATCCACCTAACCTGCCCATCTTTGGACTGTGGGAGGAAATCGGAGCACCTGGAGGAATCCCACGCAGACACAGGGAGAATGTGCAGACTCCACACAGACAGTGACCCGTGGCTGGAATTGAACCCTGGTCCTGGAGCTGTGAGGCAGTCGTGCTAACCACTGTGCCATCGTGCCGCCAAGGGGGGGGGGGGGGGGGGGGGGGGGGGGGGGGGATAAGGCAATGGGGAGGCTCAGTACCAGAATGGTGGGGGTTGCCATTCCTATTCTCCAACTGGACGATAGGAGGGGCCAAGATCCAAAGTGGCCAATGGAACTTGGCCCCTCTGAGAACTGCCCTCAGGTACAACGTAGCACCTTTAATGAAGCGATAAAAACATCCTCAAGGCAGCAGATTGAGATGTTGGGACGGGTGACTAAAGGCTTGGTCAAAGAGGTGGGTTTTAAAGAGTGTTTCAAAGGAGGAGAGAGAGGCGGAGAGTTTAAGAGAGGGAT
Organism: Scyliorhinus canicula; assembly: GCF_902713615.1. Classification (NCBI taxonomy): domain Eukaryota; kingdom Metazoa; phylum Chordata; class Chondrichthyes; order Carcharhiniformes; family Scyliorhinidae; genus Scyliorhinus; species Scyliorhinus canicula. The sequence goes on from NC_052147.1 coordinate 283,358,385, forward strand.
TTGCAGAGCCTCGGGCCCCCGACAGTTCAAGGTTTGGCCGTCGGTGGTGGATTAAACATGGAGATGCACAAGAGGACGGAATGAGAGAAGCACAGGTATCTCAGAGGGTTGGAGGATGTCGGGAGCGATGAGGCCTTGGAGGGATTTGAAAACAAGGATGTAAATTTTGAAATCGCGGCAGGTCGGGACTTGGCGATTCCCCGAGGCGTTAACCAACGACAGGTGCTAAGACTCTAAGAGATTTGATTACCAAAGTCGAACATGGTGTCCCAGGCCATCAGGTACTGCTTCCAAAATGGCAGCCAGTTCCGCGTCCACTTTGGTAACAGGTCACAGTACACAAGCGAGCGGAACATGGTGGTGACAGCCTCGATGAATTTCTGCGTATCCTCCGGAATCTTCTGCTGGAGACAGCCCAGTCGGACCTCAAACAGGATGGCAGCAATGGCTGTTCAACAAGAGGGGCATCACTATTAGACATCACAAATAGCAGGGACTCAGATTGACGAACTGTGCTGAGGAGGGACGAGAGAGAGCGAGAGAGAGAGAGAGAGAGAGAGCATGCAACAGATAATTTACACTCCACCCCCCCCCCCTTAGCTCCCATCTCAAACATTCCATGACATGTCCCCCCCCCCTCCCACCCCCCCACCTCTGTTTTTTTTAAAGGTTCTGAAGTCACAGCATCTTTACAGCACAGAAGGAAGCCATTCGGCCCATCGAGTCTGCAGTGACTCTCTGAAAGAACATTCTGCCCCGCCCCACTGCACTGCTTTATCCCCGTAACCTCATCGTTCCTTTCACCTTGACTGAACCTGCCTCCACCACCCTCTCAGGGCGTTTCGAGAGTCAGGTTGAGAGGTAACAAAGGCACGGATGAGAGTTTTGGCGGATGTGTTGAGGCAGGGTGTCTGCGGAGAGGGAAGTGAGCCATCTTGGTGAGGGGGAGGATATTTTGTCAGAAGCTAAAATCAAGGTCGAATAGAGTGTGCGAGTTGCAAACAGTCGAGTGCCACCTCGGAGAGAGCCGGGCAGGGGTTGGAATCAATGGTTATAGTTTGTGCTGGAGGTTACAAGGAACTGGATTGTGTTCTTTCCACTGTTTAATTGGAGTAAGTCGCTCAGTGATGCGACAAATTGGAGACAGTGGCAGGGCCGTGAGACAGGTTGGGGGGGGGGGTGAGGCAGAGCTGGGCGTCCTCAGTGTAATTGTGAGATCTAATGCTGTGGTTCCAGATGATGTCACCGGGGGGCAGTGTGTAGCTGAGAAACAGGGGCGGGGAGACAAGGATAGATCCCTGGGGGGACACCAGAGGTAACGGTGCGGGAGCAGGAAGATAAACCATCCATGGTGATTGTGGTGGTATGGATATGAGCACTGCCATTGGTGCAGAGCACTGGCTTCCCATTGGCTCTGGCTGGTCATGTGCCTCTCGTCCGATTGGTTGGGACTAGTCATGTGACTGCTCTCCAATTGGTCGAGGGGCAAGTAGGCCCCGCCTCCAAGGTGGGGTATAAGTACCCAGAGTTCCCGGCGGTCGGTCATTCTCTGTAGTCGACCACCGGGCTAACAACTCGCTGATTAAAGCCACAGTTCGGATCCTAAATGTGCCTTGAGTCGAATTGATGGTACATCAGTGATTCTCTGGGTAGGATTGGATAAGAATGGAAGTAAGGGGGGAGCAGCCCCACCCAGCTGGAGGACAGTGGAGAGGGCGCTGGAGGAGGATGGTAGACAGCTCGAGGAGGAAGAGTTTCCCTTCGTCAAGATCACGCAGGGTGGCAGTTATCAGAAGTGGAACTGGGTGATGGCAAAATAGCCCTTCCCTATGTGGTGAAATGCATCACTGTAGATACACAAGGAGTTAATGTAGGTGCACTGCAACTAGATAAACACTAGAGGGAGCACCAGAGACATCATGACACACAGACATTCAACCAATAGGTCAGTAAAATAGGTCACGACCAATGGGCAGTCAAGACACACCCAGAGGTGACACTACCACAAGGGGGCTACCCATATAAAAGGACAGGGCACACATGCTCTTTCTCTTTCCATGGGCGACACTCAGAGAGACAGGGGCAGATCAGAAGCATCACACCCACCACATGGATTAGAGCGGACTGGTTAGTTAGACTGAGTTACTATAGCAAGATCAGCAGGAGAGTCGAACTCAAGTAGGAGAATTGTTCAATAAATGTGTTAAACCTATCTCCAACCTTCCTTTGTCAGAGCATACATCAAGGAAGCAGCTTATGCTACATGAAGAAGCAGAACACAACATTAAAAACTGTTTGAATAGTTTCCCAGGAGAATAACGCCTCCCCCAGGAAGCTCGCCATGTCAGCCCCCCCCCCCCCCCACCCCAAAAGTAAATAAACCAGCTCTGAATTGCCCTCACCTTCAAAGGTGTACCTCTGCAGTTCTTTGGTGATGTTGTGCACCATGACCCCTGACCCATTCACTGAGCGTAGCCACCGGATTCGCTCAATGAGGTCTGAAGCCACCTGGTTGATGATGCCCTGGTACAAGGCGGCTTCCTGTGGTCTCAGCATCCTTTTGTTCAGCAAGGCGCGCAGTCTGTACCATTCCTCTCCCTCCCTGAGTGAAGGAAAGACCATGGGCTGTCAGGGAGATGGTTGGCTGGCCTGCTAAAGGCTCCATCTTAACATGAACGATTCAACATGGCTACCTGCATGCTAGTTTAATATTACTTCTGTGACATTATGCGAAATGTTCAGAGTACAATGGGTTAATGTCATATCATAATTAACCACTAGATGGAGCTAGATGCAGAACTATATAAAGCACTGACTCATGGGCTTCTGGGAAAAGACTGGAGAGGTGTAGTGAGAGAGATCAGAGTCGACTAAGTGTGTACATTGTAGATTACTAGATTATTGTCTACTATAGGAGTAAGTGGTCGAGCTTTAGTAAGTAGTGTAAATAAAAGTTAGCTTTTTTAATGAACTTAGCTTCTGTGCTTTGTGAACACTACGACATCAGTCCTGATAACAGAATTACAAAGAACACCACAACTTTGAGCAGATTCGTCAAGGGTACAGAGATTATTGAACCAGAGACAGGTCTATGTTGATGAAATCTGCTCTCAAAGATGTGCGGGTTAGGTGGATTGGTCATGCTAAATTGCCCGTAGTGTCCTAATAAAAGTAAGGTTAAGTGGGGGGGTTGTTGGGTTACGGGTATAGGGTGGATACGTGGGTTTGAGTAGGGTGATCATGGCTCGGCACAACATTGAGGGCCGAAGGGCCTGTTCTGTGCTGTACTGTTCTATGTTCTACTTTCTTTATTCACGTCTTTGTCATTTTTAACAAACTGATAAATAATAACAATGATCTTTATTGTCACAAGTCGGCTTACATTAACACTGCAATGAAGTTACTGTGAAAAGCCCCTAGTCGCCACATTCCGGCGCCTGTTCGGGTACACGGAGGGAGAATTCAGAATGTCCAATTCACCTAACAGCATGTCTTTGGACTGTGGGAGGAAACCGGAGCACCCGGAGGAAACCCACGCAGACACGGGGAGAACGTGCAGACTCCGCACAGACAGTGACCCAAGCCGAGAATCAAACCTGGGGCCCTGGAGCTGTGAAGAAACAGTGCTAACCACTGTGCCATCAGAAATAAAAGAAAGGGGGAATAAGGAAGCAAACAGCGAATAAAAAATAAGGACCCTTCTAACACTCAAGATTGACACCATCCAGGACGAACAGCCCGTTTGATTGGCAGCTCATCCACAAACCTTCACTCCCCGCACAGACAGTGACCCAAGCCGGGAATTGAACCCGGGTCCCTGACGCTCTGAAGCAACTGTGTTAGCCACTGTGCTACCGGCAAATGTGCCCCAAATAAATTTCAATATGGGGAGTCAAAGTAAAATTGAAATTATTTTTTTAAAAGTCTAAACACGGCTGTAGAGCAAAAATGATCTGGGGTTAAATATTCACAAATCACTAAAATCAGCGACACAGGATAAGATAAAAAATTGGTGAACTAGGGTTTTATCCCAGGATGGGACAGCAGATACATTCCGTTAACTTTGTGCAGAACCTTGGCCAGGTCATTCACAGAGATGCTCTGCAGGGTCCCAGTCTCCCTATTAATGGCAGAGGCTGGAGAAGGGACCAAAAAAAAGGTTTCCAAGGGTGACAGGAATTGAGAGGTTATAATTATCAGGAAATATTGGAGAGCTGGAACATTCTTGTCCAGGGAAGGAGGAGATTGCGGTTGACAAGCGAGGTCATTAACAATCTTAAGCTGTTCAATATGGTGAAGGTGGAACGGGTGTTACAGGCCACCACAAACTAAGAGCCATAAATATCAGATATCACAAAGGAACCCCAGGAATTCAGGAAAAACCTGTTTACCCATAGTGTGGTGAGGATGTGGAACTCGCTGCCACAGGGATACATAGATACATTTAAGGGCAAGTTAGATCTAAGCAAAGTCGTTTTGGTGACATCCATTTTAGGGTAAGTCTTTCCATATAAACATTGAGTCTTGCTGAAAAGAAGGGACCATCGAAGCTTCTTATCCTGCACTCAGCAAGACACTTCGCAACAATACTGATGGAAGGAGGATTTGTACGGTGGCGCAGTGCTGTCTCATGACACCGAGGACCCGTGCTCAAGCCCGGCCCCGAGTCCCAGGTCACTGTCCGTGCGGAGTCTGCACATTCTCCCCGTGCCTGCGTGGGCCTCACCCCCCACAACCCAGAGATGCGCAGGGTAGCTGGATTGGCCACGCTAAAATTGGATGGATGCATTTGTTTTATTGTCACTTTTACCGAGGTCCAGTGACAAGTATTTTTCTGCGAGCAGCTCAAACAGATGCCCCTTAATTGGAATTTGTTTTTGAAAAACAATACTGATATAAGGGGAAAACAACAATTTATAGTGTATGAAAAGAAGGTTCTGAAAGGCTGGAAAGTAGACTCTGATTGGTAGATGTATTTCCATGGAGAATGCACCAGGTGACTGACAGTTAACTGCCGAGCATTGTTTGAAATTTAAACCAAGCAGCTTGACCCTGATTGGTCATGGAATTATTACCCTGAGGATTGGGTCAGCGAATGACTGTCATTTATTTTGTTTAGCTAAAACAGGCGCAGTCCTTGTCGATGATTTATCCAAACTATTGTGACAAATATTCTGAAAAAAAGGGGCTGGTTTAGCACAGGGCTAAATCACTGGCTTTAAAAGCAGACCAAGGCAGGACAGCAGCACGGTTCAATTCCCGTACCAGCCTCCCCGAACAGGCACCGGAATGCGGCGACTAGGGGCTTTTCACAGTAACTTAATTTGAAGCCTACTTGTGACAATAAGCGATTTTCGTTTCATTTCAAATAGATACAGGATAGGCTGCCAAACTGTCAGGATGGTCACCACGTTAAGGGTCCCTCATCATGTTCAGGGTCGCGTCCTGATCCTTTCGATAGGGTGGAACACAAGACACCTTCCTAACCACCGACGAATGTTAACATGGCAGCCTGCACTAAGACTGTTTCGAGGTCAGAGTGTTTGGAAATACTCTTTCCAAAGAGAGAATCAGTTTGTTTAGCAAATCCTCTTGAGGTTCTATGTAAAGCAGAAAATGGCCATTTAGTCAAGACTCCAATTTCTTATACTCCTCATTGTTCGCCAAATTCGCCGTGTTAAATTTAATCTGCAACTCCACCAGCCTGCCTCTGTCCTAGAACAAAGAACAAAGAAAATTACAGCACAGGAACAGGCCCTTCGGCCCTCCCAGCCTGAGCCGATCCAGATCCTTTATCTAAACCTGTCGCCTATTTTCCAAGGTCTACTTCCCTCTGTTCCCCGTCCATTCATATATCTGTCCAGATGCATCTTAAATGATGCTATCGTGCCCGCCTCTACCACCTCCGCTGGCAAAGCGTTCCAGGCACCCACCACCCTCTGCGTAAAAACCTTTCCACGCACATCTCCCTTAAACTTTCCCCCTCTCACCTTGAAATCGTGACCCCTTGTAACTGACACCCCCACTCTTGGAAAAAGCTTGTTGCTATCCACCCTGTCCATACCTCTCATCATTTTGTAGACCTCAATCAGGTCCCCCCTCAACCTCCGTCTTTCCAATGAAAACAATCCTAATCTACTCAACCTTTCTTCATAGCTAGCACCCTCCATACCAGGCAACATCCTGGCGAACCTCCTCTGCACCCTCTCCAAAGCATCCACATCCTTCTGGTAATGTGGCGACCAGAACTGCACGCAGTATTCCAAATGTGGCCCAACCAAAGTCCGATACAACTGTAACATGACCTGCCGACTCTTGTACTCAATACCCCGTCCGATGAAGGCAAGCATGCTGTATGCCTTCTTGACCAATCTATCAACCTGCGTTGCCACCTTCAGGGTATAATGGACCTGAACTCCCAGATCTCTGTACATCAATTTTCCCCAAGACCCTTCCATTGACCATATAGTCTGCTCTTGAATTTGATCTTCCAAAATGCATCACCTCGCATTTGCCTGGATTGAACTCCATCTGCCATTTCTCTGCCCAATTCTCCAATCTATCTGTATTTTGTTGTATTCTCTGACAGTCCTCCTCGCTATCTGCAACTCCACCAATCTTTGTATCATCCTGTTGACATGTCTCTACCCTCTGCACACTTCACAGTGCTTCAACTTTTGAAATTTCTCCCAGCACACCCAAGTCCAGGGCATTTTGAAAGTCCATTTACACCACATTCTCATAAACCTTTTCTTCACCTTCTCTCCAATACCTTCACATCCTTCCTAAAGTGTGGTGCTCAGAACAAAGAAAGAACAATACAGCACAGGAACAGGCCCTTCGGCCCTCCAATCCTGTACCGGTCATGATACCCCCCTTGGCCCAACCCTCAGCCCTTCCTTGTGCCGTATCCCTCTATACCCATCCTATCCATGTGTTTGTCAAGATGCCTTTTGAACGCCGTTAATGTATCTGTTTCCACAGCCTCCCCTGGCAACGTGTTCCAGGCACTCACCACCCTCTGTGTAAAATACCTGCCTCACACATCTCCTCTAAACTTTGCCCCACGGACCTTAAACCTATGCCCCCTGGTGACTGACCCCTCCACCCTGGGAAAGTGTGCCTGCCCATCCACTCTATCCATGCCCCTCATAATCTTGTAGACCTCTATCGGGTCCCCCCTCAACCTCCGTCTTTCTAATGCAAACAGTCCGAGTCTATTCAGCCTGTCGACATGGCTAACACCCTCCAGACCAGGCAACATCCTGGTAAACCTCCTCTGCACCCTCTCCAAAGCCTCCACATCCTTCTGGTAGTGTGGCGACCAGAATTGTGCGCAATATTCCAAGTGCGGCCTTACCAAGGTTCTATACAACTGGAGCCTGACTGGCTAGACAAATACTGTAGTTGAGGTTGAACCAGTGTTTTGTAAAGGTTCACCATAATTTCCTTGCTTTTGTACCTTCCGCTCCTGTTAACAAAGCTGGGGATGCTGTTGTTTAATTAAACCATTTTCTCAACCTCATTCCCCATTACCACTCCCATTCTGTTGATACATTGATAAAGACTTTTGGTGTTTGCTTTGTTTGATCTTGCAGATTTCCTTCAGAACCTATCCCTTTCCTTGTATCCCTGTGTTGTTCTATTATATTCTCCCAGTCCATTTGGATTTAAATTTGTTCAAGTTTTTCCTTCCAGCTGACTGCTCTCTCCGACCTCACTTGTTGACCCTGGTTGCTTACGACACAGGTAGAACTCTTGTCTTTAAGGGGTATTTACTGCTGTTGTTTTGAGCCAAATACTTCTCTGAAAACTTCCCTCTGTTTGTATATGGGTTTGGTCATTACTACATCAGCCCAATTAACTGCAATCAATTCTCTCCCTCCCACCCAGTATCAAATTCACTCATATTATGGTCACTGTTCACAGCATGTTCCCTTTGCCTCAGATTGTTAATTCATTAGGAGGCATGGTGGCATAGTGGTTGGCACTGCGGCCTCACAGCTCCAGGGTCCCAGGTTCGATTCCCCGCTGGGTCACTGTCTTTGCGGAGTCTGCACATCCTCCCCGTGTCTGCGTGGGTTTCCTCCGGGTGCTCCGGTTTCCTCCCACAGTCCAAAGATGTGCAGGTTAGGTGGATTGGCCATGATAAATTGCCCTTAGTGTCCAAAATTGCCCTTAGTGTTGGGTGGGGTTGCTGGGTTATGGGATAGGGTGGAGGTGTTGACCTTGGGTAGGGTGCTCTTTCCAAGAGCTGGTGCAGACTCAATGGGCCGAATGGCCTCCTTCTGCACTGTAAATTCTATGATAAATTGCCCCGTAGTGTCCAAAGATGCACAGGTTAGGTGGGGTTATGGGGTTGTGGGGTAAGGTGGAGGTGTGGGCCTCGGTCGGGAGCTCTTTCGGAGGGTCGGTGCAGACCCGATGGGCTGAATGGCCCTCCTCTGCACCTTAGGGATTCTATGGAATTCAAGTTCATTACTCGTCGTTAAATCCAGAAAGTCCCATTCCTTTAACTGTTCCAAACTCAGCCAGCCCAAAACAAACTACCCTCCAAACTTTCCAGAAATTAATTGTCTTTATTGCTTGAAGTATTCTGCTATTACGAGAGATTTAAAAGCTTCCAAGTGAGCGGCCATCGATTCAACCTGATTGAGACGTATAAGACGGTGAGGGGGATTGGCAGAGTGAACGTTTCCTCTTGTGGGAGACTATTTAAGACAGAGATGAGGAAGCAGATGTCCCAGAAAGGGTTGTGAGACTTTGGAATTCTTTGCCTCAAAGGGTTTTGAGGCAGCGCCTTTGAATTTTTTAAGGCACAACACAGATAAATTCTTGATATGCAAGGGGGTGAAGGGTTATCAGGGGTAGGGGAATATGGAGTTGAGGATCAGCCATGATCTGACTGAATGGTGGAACAGGTGTGAGGGGCCGAGTGGCCTATTCCTGTTCCTAATTCATACACATATATCCACCTCACTGAGTCCTTCTCCCACCCACTAACTCATTTAAATCCTTCCTCTTTGTCTTATTGACCTTTTTCTCAAGGATATTGATACACAGGTATGGGCGGAACAGTAGCACAGTGGTTATCACTGATGCTTCACAGCGCCAGGGTCCCGGGTTCGATTCCCGGCTTGGGTCACTGTCTGTGCGGAGTCTGCACGTTCTCCCCGTGGTGTCTGCGTGGGTTTCCTCCGGGTGCACCGGTTTCCTCCCACAAGTCCCGAAAGACGTGTTGTTGGGTGAATTGGACATTCTGAATTCTCCCTCTGTGTACCCGAACAGGCGCCGGAATGTGGCGACTAGGGGCTTTTCGCAGTAACTTCATTTGCAGCCTACTCGCGACAATAAGCGACTTTCATCTCATTGATGGACATCCATCCATTCCAGGACTGCCAGCCAATCGGAGGGCTGGCAGCTCAGCAGTGCCATCATAAATGGTGGCCACTCCTGGGATTGCAGCTGGAAAAAGAGGATGCGATTGAGGGAGGCTGCCCTCCCAATCTGATCAATCAGGTCGAGGAGCTTCAGAGCCAGTCAGCGAGGCCTGGCAAGCGGGCATGAATAAGAGGCCCTCGCACATTCTCCAGAGCCCCTTGGGAGGCCATGAGACATTACCTGGCAGTGGGCCAGCACAGCGGATGACCGACCTGCCCCAGGTAAATTGGTAGCAAATTGGTGACGGGAAGAGGGGCCATTAAATGGCTACCTGATTGATGGGATCCACATTTGCCACGCTGACAAAATGGCATTTATAGTCAATTCCTCCCCACCCCCTCCCCCCACCCTCAGCCACACAACCCCTCCCCCCACCCTCAGCCACACAACCCCTCCCCCCACCCTCAGCCACACAACCCCTCCCCCCACCCCACCCTCAGACACACTATCCCCTCCCCCCACCCCACCCTCAGCCACACAACCCCTCCCCCCACCCCACCCTCAGCCGCACAACCCCTCCCCCCACCCCACCCTCAGCCACACAACCCCTCCCCCCACCCTCAGCCACACAACCCCTCCCCCCACCCCACCCTCAGACACACTATCCCCTCCCCCCACCCCACCCTCAGCCGCACAACCCCTCCCCCCACCCCACCCTCAGCCACACTATCCCCCTCCCCCCACCCTCAGCCACACAACCCCTCCCCCCCACCCCACCCTCAGACACACTATCCCCCTCCCCCCACCACCCTCAGCCACACACCCCTCCCCCCACCCCACCCTCAGACACACTATCCCCTCCCCCCACCCCACCCTCAGCCACACCACCCCTCCCCCACCCCACCCTCAGCCACACAACCCCCCCCCCACCCCACCCTCAGCCACACAACCCCCTCCCCCCACCCCACCCTCAGCCACACAACCCCTCCCCCCACCCTCAGCCACACAACCCCTCCCCCCACCCTCAGCCACACAACCCCTCCCCCCACCCCACCCTCAGACACACAACCCCTCCCCCCACCCCACCCTCAGCCACACAACCCCTCCCCCACCCCACCCTCAGCCACACAACCCCTCCCCCACTCCACCCTCAGCCACACAACCCCTCCCTCCCCACCCCACCCTCAGCCACACCACCCCTCCCCCCACCCCACCCTCAGCCACACAACCCCTCCCCCACCCCACCCTCAGCCACACTATCCCCCCCACCCCACCCTCAGCCACACTATCCCCTCCCCCCACCCCACCCTCAGCCACACAAACCCCTCCCCCCACCCCACCCTCAGCCACACTATCCCCCCCACCCCACCCTCAGCCACACAACCCCTCCCCCCCCACCCCACCCTCAGCCACACTATCCCCCCCACCCCACCCTCAGCCACACAACCCCTCCCCCACCCCACCCTCAGCCACACTATCCCCTCTCCCCACCCCACCCTCAGCCACACCACCCCTCCCCCCACCCCACCCTCAGCCACACAACCCCTCCCCCCACCCCACCCTCAGCCACACAACCCCTCCCCCCACCCCACCCTCAGCCACACTATCCCCTCCCCCCACCCACCCTCAGCCACACTATCCCCTCCCCCCCCCCCACCCTCAGCCACACAACCCCTCCCCCCACCCCACCCTCAGCCACACAACCCCTCCCCCCACCCCCACCCTCAGCCACGCTATCCCCCCCCACCCCCACCCTCAGCCACGCTATCCCCCCCACCCCACCCTCAGCCACACAACCCCTCCCCCCACCCCACCCTCAGCCACACAACCCCCTCCCCACCCCACCCTCAGCCACACTATCCCCTCCCCCACCCCACCCCTCAGCCACACAACCCCCTCCCCCCACCCCACCCTCAGCCACACAACCCCTCCCCCACCCCACCCTCAGCCACACAACTCCTCCCCCCACCCCACCCTCAGCCACACTATCCCCCCACCCCACCCTCAGCCACACAACTCCTCCCCCACCCCACCCTCAGCCACACTATCCCCTCCCCCCACCCCCACCCTCAGCCACGCTATCCCCCCACCCCACCCCACCCTCAGCCACGCTATCCCCCCACCCCACCCTCAGCCACACAACCCCTCACCCACCACCCTCAGCCACACTATCCCCCCCACCCCACCCTCAGCCACACAACCCCTCCCCCCACCCCACCCTCAGCCACACAACCCCTCCCCCACCCCACCCTCAGCCACACTATCCCCCCCCCCCCCCCCCCCCCCCCCCCCGCCCCCCACAAATTCCCCACCTCCTTCCCATCCCCGGAGGTAAATAAGATCCAGCCAGTCAAAGTATGTGCCTTAGTCTGCATATCATTGTGTTTGTCCCTCTGTCCCCTGTCAGTGTGTGTCTGTATCTTTCTGTCAATGCTGTCTTTCTGGGTGACTGTGTGTCTGTGTGAGTGTGTATGTGCCTGTCTCTGTGAAGGTGTGAGTGTGTATTTCTGTGTGTTGTCTATGTGTGTGTATCTGTGTATGTATATCCTGTGTGTGTGTGTGTAAATGGGTGTGTATGTGTGAGTGTGTGTGAGTGTGTTTGTGTCTGAGTGTGTGTATATCTGTGTGTGTTAGTGTTTGTGTGTTTGAGTGTGAGTGTCTGTGTGATAATGTATGTGCGTGTCTGTGTGTGTACGTGGGTGTGTGTCTGAGTGTTTCTATGTGTGTGTCTTTGTATGTGTGTGAGTGTGCATATGGGTGTGTGTGTCTGAAGTTGTCTGTGTATGTGTGTGAGTGTGTGTGTCTGAGTGTGTCTGTGTCTATGTGTCTGAGTGTGTGGGTGTTTGTGTGTGCGTGTATGTGTGTGAGTGTGTCTGTGTGAGTGTGTGTGAGTGTGTGTGTGTTAGTGTGTGTGAATGTGTGAGTGTGTCTGTGTGAGTGTGTGTGTGAGTGCGTGTGTGTGAGTGTGTGCATGTGAGTGGTGTGTGTGTGAGTGTGTGTGTATGTGAGTGCATGTGTGAGTGTGCGTGTGAGCATGTGTGTGTGTGTGTGTTAATTTTATGTGAGTGTGTGTGTCTGTGTGAGTGTGCCTGTGTGAGTGTGTGTGAGTGCGTGTGTGTGTGTGAGTGCATGGGAGTGTGTGTCTGAGTGAGTGTGTATGTGTGAGTGTGTGTGTGTGAGTGCGTGTCAGTGTGTGAGTGAGTGAGTGTGTGTGTGTGTGTGTGAGTGTGTGTGTGAGTGTGTGTGTGTGAAAGTGAGTGAGTGAGTGAGAGAGTGTGTGAGTGTGCGAGTGTGTGTGTGTATGAGTGTGTGTGTGAGTACGTGTGTGTGACATGAGTGTGTGTGTCTGTGTGTGAGTGTGTGTGTGTGTATGAGTGTGTGTGTGTGTGTATGGGTGTGTGTGAGACTGAGTGTGTGTGAGTGTGTGTGTGAATGTGTGTGAGAGTGAGTGAGTGTCAGCGTGTGTGTGAGTGTGTGTGTTTGTGAGTGTGTGTGAGTGAGTGTGTGAGTGGTGTGTGTGCGAGTGTGTGAGTGTGAGTGTGTGTTTGTGTGTGTGTGTGTGTGAGTGA
>NC_052147.1:283373834-283376334 GCF_902713615.1 Scyliorhinus canicula
TGTGTGTGTGTGGAGAGTTTGTGTGAGAGTGTGTGTGTGTGAGTGAGTGAGTGTGTGAGTGTGTGTGAATGGGTGTGTGGTGTGAGTGTGTGTGATTGTGAGTGTGAGTGAGTGTGTGTGAGTGTGTGGTGAGTGTGTGCCATGAGTGAGTGTGAGTGGTGTTTGTGTAAGTGTGTGTGTGTGAGTGTGAGTGTGTGTGAGTGTGCGTGTGTGAGTGCGTGTGAGTCTGTGACATGAGTGTGTGTGTAAGTGTGTGTGTGTGAGTGGGTGTGTGTGTGAGTGTGTGTGCGAGTGTGTGTGTGTGAGTGAGTGTGTGATTGGTGTGAGTGTGTGTGTGAGTGGGTGGGTGTGTGGGTGGGTGTGATTGTGAGTGTGTGAGTGTGTGTGAGTGTGTGTGAGAGTGTGTGAGTGTGTGTGTGTGTGAGTGAGTGTGTGAGTGTGTGTGATTGTGAGTGAGTGTGTGAGTGTGTGTGAGTGTGTATGTGTGAGAGTGTGTGTGAGAGTGTGTGTGTGTGTGAGTGAGTGTGTGAGTGTGTGTGAATGGGTATGTGTGTGAGTGTGTGCGATTGTGAGCGTGTGAGTGTGTGTGTGAGTGTGTGTGAATGGGTGTGTGTGAGAGTGTGTGTGATTGTGTGTGTGTGAGTGTGTGTGTGGGTGTCTGTGTGAGAGAGTGTGTGTGTGTGTGAGTGTGAGTGAGTGAGTGAGTGTGCGAGCATGGGTGAGTGTGTGTGCGTGTGTGTTTGTGTGTGAGTGTTGTGTGTGTGGGTGAGTGTGTGTGTGTTTGTGGTGTGTGAGTGGTGTGACACGAGTGTGTGTGAGTGTGTTTGTGTGAGTGGGTGTGTGTGAGTGCATGTGTGTGTGTGAGTGCGGTGTGTGAGTGTGAGGTGGTGTGTGTGGTGTGTGAGTGTGTGTGTGTGGAGTGTGTGTGTGAGTGAGTGTGTGTGAGTGGGTGTGTGTGGTGAGTGGGTGTGTGTGTGAGTGTGTGTGATTGTGAGTGTGTGTGAGTGTGTGAGAGCGTGTGTGAGTGAGTGGCGTGAGTGTGTGTGAGTGTGAGTGTGTGGCTGAGTGTGTGAGTGTGTGTGTGTGAGTGTGAGTGTGAGTGAGTGTGTGAGTCTGTGAGTGTGTGCCATGAGTATGTGTGAGTGTGTTTGTGTAAGTGGGGTGTGTGTGTGTGTGTGAGTGGGTGTGTGTATGAGTGCATGTGAGTGTGTGTGTGGGTGTGAGTGTGTATGTGAGTGTGTGTGAGGTGAGTGTGTGAGTGTGAGTGTGTATGTGAGTGCGTGTGAGTGAGTGTGTGAGTCTGTGAGTGTGTGACATGAGTATGTGTGAGTGTGTTTGTGTAAGTGGGTGTGTGTGTGTGTGAGTGGGTGTGTGTGTGAGTGCGTGTGTGTGTGTGACATGAGTGTGTGTGAGAGTGTGTGTGAGTGTGTGTGTGAGTGTGTGTGAGTGTGTATATGAGTGTGTGTGAGTGAGTGTGTGAGTCTGTGAGTGTGTGCCATGAGTGTGTGTGAGTGTGTTTGTGTAAGTGGGTGTGTGTGTGTTTGGAGTGGGTGTGTGTGTGAGTCCGTGTGAGTCTGTGGACATGAGTGTGTGTGTGTGTGTGAGTGGGTGTTTGTGTGAGTGGTGTGTGTGTGTGTGTGTGAGTGTGTGTGATTGTGAGTGTGTGTGTGGAGTGAGTGCGTGATTGGGCATGTGTGTGAGTGTGTGTGTGAGTAGGTGTGATTGTGAGTGTGTGAGTGTGTGTGTGAGTGTGTGTGAGAGTGTTGTGTGAGTGAGTGTGTGTGTGTATGTGAGTGAGTGAGTGTGTGTGTGTGATTGTGAGTGTGTGAGTGTGAGTGTGTGTGAGTGTGTGAGTGAGTGAGTGTGTGTGAGAGTGTGAGTGTGTGTGAGTGAGTGAGTGTGTGTGTGTGTGAGTGTGAGTGTGTGTGAGTGTGTGTGAGTGAGTGAGTGAGTGTGAGTGAGTGTGTGTGTGTGTGATTGTGAGTGTGTGTGAGTGTGTGTGTGAGTGAGTGAGTGTGTGTGATTGTGTGCTTGTGAGTGAGTGAGTGTGTGTGGTGAGATTGTGAGTGATGTGTGTGTGAGTGAGTGAGTGTGTGATTGTGAGTGTGTGAGCGTGAGTGAGTGTGGTGTGTGGTGTTGAGTGGGGTGTGTGATTGTGAGTGTGAGTGTGTGTGAGTGTGTGTGAGTGTGTGTGTGTGTGAGTGTGTGAGTGTGAGTGTGTGTGTGAGTGTGTGTGTGAGTGTGTGTGTGAGAGAGTTTGTGTGAGAGTGTGTGTGAGAGTGTGTGTGTGAGAGTGTGTGTGTGGTGAGTGAGTGAATGTGTGAGTGTGTGTGTGAATGGGTGTGTGTGTGAGTGTGGTGTGAGTGTGTGCCATGAGTGAGTGTGAGTGTGTTTGTGTAAGTGTGTGTGTGAGTGTGGGTGTGTGAGTGCGTGTGAGTCTGTGACATGAGTGTGTGTGTGAGTGTGTGTGTGTGAGTGGGTGTGTGTGTGTGAGTGTGTG
>NC_052147.1:283381334-283449222 GCF_902713615.1 Scyliorhinus canicula
GTAAGTCCCTGATCCCTTTCACCTGCCCCAGGTAAATCCCTGATCCCCTTCACCTGCCCCAGGTAAATCCCTGATCCCCTTCACCTGCCACAGGTAAATCCCTGATCCCCTTCACCTGCCCCAGGTAGATCCCTGATCCCCTTCACCTGACCCAGGTGAGTCCCTGATTCCCCTTCACCTGCCACAGGTAAGTCCCCAATCCCACTCACCTGTCCGAGGTGAGTCCCTGATCTCCTTCACCTGCCCCAGGTGATCCTGATCCCACTTCACCTGTCCCAGGTGAGTCCCTGATCCCCTTCACCTGCCCCAGGTGATCCTGATCCCACTTCACCTGTCCCAGGTGAGTCCCTGATCCCCTTCACCTGTCCCAGGTGGTCCTGATCCCACTTCACCTGTCCCAGGTGAGTCCCTGATCCCCTTCACCTGTCCCAGGTGATCCTGATCCCACTTCACCTGTCCCAGGTGAGTCCCTGATCCCCTTCACCTGTCCCAGGTGAGCACCTGATCCCCTTCACCTGTCCCAGGTGAGTCCCTGATCCCCTTCACCTGTCCCAGGTGATCCTGATCCCACTTCACCTGTCCCAGGTGAGTCCCTGATCCCCCTTCACCTGTCCCAGGTGAGTCCCTGATCCCCTTCACCTGCCCCAGGTGATCCTGATCCCACTTCACCTGCCCCAGGTGAGTCCATAATCCCTTTACCTGCCACAGATGATCCTGATCCTCCTTCACCTGCCCCAAGTAAATCCCTGATCCCCTTCACCTGCCACAGGAAAATCCCTGATCCCCTTCACCTGCCCCAGGTGAGTCCCTGATCCCCCATCACCTGCCCCAGGTAAATCCCTGATCCCCTTCACCTGTCCAAGGTAAATCCCTGATCCCCCTTCACCTGCCCCAGGTAAATCCCTGATCCCCCCTCACCTGCCCCAGGTAAATCCCTGATCCCCTTCACCTGCCCCAGGTAAATCCCTGATCCCCTTCACCTGCCCACCAAATGGTAACGTTATGGTGAGGCAGGCAATAAACAAAGAAATAACTGATGCATGTAGAAATGGTACAGCAGTTATCATGGGGGATGTTAATCTACAAGTCGGTTGGCTTAAACAGGTCGGTCAAGGCAGCCTTGAGAACAGTATGTAATGGAACCTACGAGGGAACAAGCGGTCCTAGATCTGGTCCTGTGTAATGAGACAGGATTGATTCATGATCTCATAGTTAGGGATCCTCTCGGAAGGAGCGATCACAATATGGTGGAATTTAAAATACAGATGGAGGGTGAGAAGGTAAAATCAAACACTAGTGCTTTGTGCTTAAACAAAGGAGATTACAATGGGATGAGAGAAGAGCTTGCTAAGGTAGACTGGGAACAAAAACTTTATGGTGAAACAGTTGAGGAACAGTGGAGAACCTTCCAAGCGATTTTTCACAGTGCTCAGCAAAGGTTTATACCGATAAAAAGGAAGGATTAGATTATGAGAGTAAACTTGCTCAGAATATAAAAACAGATAGTAAAAGTTTCTACAAATATATAAAACAAAAAAGAGTGGCTTAGATTGGTCCTTTAGAGGATGAGAAGGGAGATTTAATAATGGGAGATGAGGAAATGGCTGAGGAACTGAACAGGTTTTTTGGGTCGTTCTTCACAGTGGAAGACACAAATAACATGCCAGTGACTGATAGAACAGAGGCTATGACAGGTGAGGACCTTGAGAGGATTGCTATCACGAAGGAGGTAGCGATGCGCAAGCTAATGGGGCTAAAGGTAGACAAGTCTCCTGGCCCTGATGGAATGCATCCCAGAGTGCTAAAAGAGATGGCTAGGGAAATTGCAAATGCACTAGTGATAATTCACCAAAATTCACGAGTATCTGGGGTGGTCCCGGTGGATTGGAAATTAGCAAACGTGACACCACTGTTTAAAAAAGGAGGTAGGCAGAAAGCGGGTAATTATAGGCCAGTGAGTTTAACTTTGGTAGTAGGGAAGATGCATATAAAATTATGAAGGGAATTGATAGGATAGATGTGAGCAGGTTGTTTCCACTGGCGGGTGACAGCAGAACTCGAGAGCGTAGCCTCAAAATAAGGGGAAATAGATTTAGGTCTGAGTTTAGGAGGAACCTCTTCACCCAAAGGGTTGTGAATCTATGGTATTCCTCACCCAGCGAAGCAGGTGAGGCTCCTTCATTAAATGTTTTCAAGATAAAGATAGAAAGATTTTGAAAAATAAAGGGATTAAGGGTTATGGTGTTCAGGCTGGAATGTGGAGTCCTCCAAATATCAGCCATGACCTTATTGAATGGTGGAGCATGCTCGAGGGGCCAGATGGCCTACTCCTGCTCCTATTTCTTATGTTCTTGTGTCCCAGGCAAGTCTATAATCCCCTTCACCTGTCCCAGGTGAGTCTATAATCCCCTTCACCTGTCCCAGGTGAGTCCATAATCCCTTTACCTGCCACAGATGATCCTGATCCTCCTTCACCTGCCCCAAGTAAATCCCTGATCCCCCTTCACCTGCCCCAGGTGAGTTCCTGATCCAGTTTCACCTGCCCCAGGTGATCCTGATCCCACTTTACCTGCCCCAGGTGATCCTGATCCCACTTTACCTGCCCCAGGTGAGTCTCTGATCCCCTTCACCTGCCCCAGGTGAGTCCCTGATCCTCCTTCATCTGCCACAGGTGAGTCCATAGTCCTCCTTTACCTTCCCCAGATGAGTCCATAATCCCCATTCATCTGTCCCAGGTGATCCTGATCCCCTTCACCTGTCCCAGGTGAGTCCCTGATCCTCCTTCACCTGTCCCAGATGAGTCCCTAATCCCCGGACACCTGCCCCAGGAAAGTCCCTGATCCCCCTTCACCTGCTCCAGGTGAGTCCCTGATCCCTTTAACCTGCCCCAGGTGAGTCCCTTATCCCCTTAACCTGCCCCAGGTAAGTTCCTGACCCCTTCACCTGTCCCAGGGTGTCCCTGATCCCCCTTTGCCTCCCCGAGGTGAGTCCCTGATCCCCTTTTACCTGCCGCAGGTGAATCCCTAATCCCCGGACGCCTGCCCCAGGTGATCCTGATCCCCTTCACCTGCCCCAGGCGAGTCTCTGATCCCCCTTCACCTGTCCCAGGTGAGTCCCTGATCCCCTTCACCTGCCCCAGGTGATTCCCTGATCCCTTCACCTGTCCCAGGGATGTCCCTGATCCCCCTTCACCTGCCCCAGGTGATTCCCTGATCCCCTTCACCTGTCCCAGGGATGTCCCTGATCCCCCTTCGCCTGCCCCAGGTGAGTCCCTGATCCTCCTTTCCCTGCCACAGGTGAGTCCCTAATCACCGGACGCCTGCCCCACGTGATCCTGATCCTCCTTCATCTGCCCCAGGTGAGTCCCTAATACCCAGGTGAGTTCCTGATCACCTTCACCTGCCTCAGGTGAGTCCCTGATTCCCCTTCACCTGCTCCAGGTGAGTCCCTAATCCCCGGACACCTGCCCCAGGAAAGTCCCTGATCCCCTTCACCTGCTCCAGGTGAGTCCCTGATCCCCCTTCACCTGCCCCAGGTGATCCTGGTCCTCCTTCACCTGCCCCAGGTGAGTTCCTGATCCCCTTTACCTGCCCCAGGTGAGTCACTAATCCCTGTACACCTGCCCCAGGAAAGTCCCTGATCCCCCTTTACCTGCCCCAGGTGAGTTCCTGATCCCCCTTTACCTGCCCCAGGTGAGTCCCTAATCCCAGTACACCTGCCCCAGGAAAGTCCCTGATCCCCCTTCACCTGCCCCAGGTGAGTTCCTGATCCCCTTTACCTGCCCCAGGTGAGTCCCTAATCCCTGTACACCTGCCCCAGGAAAGTCCCTGATCCCCCTTCACCTGCCCCAGGTGAGTTCCTGATCCCCCTTTACCTGCCCCAGGTGAGTCACTAATCCCTGTACACCTGCCCCAGGAAAGTCCCTGATCCCCCTTCACCTGCCCCAGGTGAGTTCCTGATCCCCCTTTACCTGCCCCAGGTGAGTCCCTAATCCCTGTACACCTGCCCCAGGAAAGTCCTTGATCCCCCTTCACCTGCCCCAGGTGAGTCTCTGATTCCCTTCACCTGTCCCGGGGTGTTCCTGATCCCCCTTCGCCTGCCCCAGGTGAGTCCCTGATCCTCCTTTACCTGCCGCAGGTGAATCCCTAATCACCGGATGCCTGCCCCAGGTGAGTCCCTGATCCTCCTTTACCTGCCGCAGGTGAGTCCCTAATCACCGGATGCCTGCCCCAGGTGAGTCCCTGATCCTCCTTCACCTGCCCCAGGTGTGTCCCTGACCCTCCTTCACCTGCCCCAGGTGAGTCCCTGATCCTCCTTCACCTGCCCCAGGTGTGTCCCTGACCCTCCTTCACCTGCCCCAGGTGAGTCCCTAATCCCTGTACACCTGCCCCAGGAAAGTCCCTGATCCCCTTCACCTGCCCCAGGTGAGTTCCTGATCCACCTTTACCTGCCCCAGGTGAGTCACTAATCCCTGTACACCTGCCCCAGGAAAGTCCCTGATCCCCCTTCACCTGCCCCAGGTGAGTTCCTGATCCCCCTTTACCTGCCCCAGGTGAGTCCCTAATCCCTGTACACCTGCCCCAGGAAAGTCCCTGATCCCCCTTCACCTGCCCCAGGTGAGTCTCTGATTCCCTTCACCTGTCCCAGGGGTGTCCCTGATCCCCCTACGCCTGCCCCAGGTGAGTCCCTGATCCTCCTTTACCTGCCGCAGGTGAGTCCCTAATCACCGGATGCCTGCCCCAGGTGAGTCCCTGATCCTCCTTTACCTGCCGCAGGTGAGTCCCTAATCACCGGATGCCTGCCCCAGGTGAGTCCCTGATCCTCCTTCACCTGCCCCAGGTGTGTCCCTGACCCTCCTTCACCTGCCCCAGGTGAGTCCCTGATCCTCCTTCACCTGCCCCAGGTGTGTCCTGACCCTCCTTCACCTGCCCCAGGTGAGTCCCTGATCCCCCTTCGCCTGCCCCAGGTGAGTCCCTGATCCTCCTTTACCTGCCGCAGGTGAGTCCCTAATCACCGGATGCCTGCCCCAGGTGATCCTGATCCTCCTTCACCTGCCCTAGGTGAGTCTATAATACCCAGATACTTGCCCCAGGTGAGTTCCTGATTCCCCTTCACCTGCCCCAGGTGAGTCCCTGAACCCCCTTCACCTGCCCCAGGTAAGTCCCTGATCCCCCTTCACCTGCCCCAGGTGAGTCCCTGATCCTCCTTCACCTGCCCCAGGTGTGTCCCTGACCCTCCTTCACCTGCCCCAGGTGAGTCTCTGATTCCCTTCACCTGTCCCAGGGGTGTCCCTGATCCCCCTTCACCTGCCCCAGGTGAGTCCCTGATCCCCCTTCGCCTGCCCCAGGTGAGTCCCTGATCCTCCTTTACCTGCCACAGGTGAGTCCCTAATCACCGGATGCCTGCCCCAGGTGATCCTGATCCTCCTTCACCTGCCCTAGGTGAGTCTATAATACCCAGATACTTGCCCCAGGTGAGTTCCTGATTCCCCTTCACCTGCCCCAGGTGAGTCCCTGAACCCCATTCACCTGCCCCAGGTAAGTCCCTGATCCCCCTTCACCTGCCCCAGGTGAGTCCCTGATCCTCCTTCACCTGCCCCAGGTGTGTCCCTGACCCTCCTTCACCTGCCCCAGGTGAGTCTCTGATTCCCTTCACCTGTCCCAGGGGTGTCCCTGATCCCCCTTCACCTGCCCCAGGTGAGTCCCTGATCCCCCTTCGCCTGCCCCAGGTGAGTCCCTGATCCTCCTTTACCTGCCGCAGGTGAGTCCCTAATCACCGGATGCCTGCCCCAGGTGATCCTGATCCTCCTTCACCTGCCCTAGGTGAGTCTATAATACCCAGATACTTGCCCCAGGTGAGTTCCTGATTCCCCTTCACCTGCCCCAGGTGAGTCCCTGAACCCCATTCACCTGCCCCAGGTAAGTCCCTGATCCCCCTTCACCTGCCCCAGGTGAGTCCCTGATCCTCCTTCACCTGCCCCAGGTGAGTCTCTGATTCCCTTCACCTGTCTCAGGGGTGTCCCTGATCCCCCTTCGCCTGCCGCAGGTGAGTCCCTGATCCTCCTTCACCTGCCCCAGGTGAGTCTCTGATTCCCTTCACCTGCCCCAGGTGAGTCCCTGATCCCCCTTCACCTGCCCCAGGTGTGTCCCTGATGCCCGGACACCTGCCCCAGATGAAGTCACTTTTCCCTTTACCTGGAATCGATGCAATCTGTGGAAATATCCCTTGATGAAGAGCCAGTAGAATGTGCTCCAGACACTGCGTCCTGGGATTTCCTGCAGAGGTTTGGCAGTAACGGCTGGGCTGTCGGAAGGCACAGGGGTGTTTGCAGACCATCTGATGACAGATGGGTGGAGGATTACAAGATGACCTCCTTTCCCACCTGAACAATCCTTCCTCAAAGGGAACCACCTCATTAGCAGAGATCTCTTCATGGGATACATTTGGAGCTTTGAAGGAAAGCAATAAAATGCTGAAATTCTTTCACGTGACAGAAATATAAGCTGATCCACAACCAGTGTTTGCCCCAGGGTCCTAGAGCTCAAAGGTTTACGACAGTTCCTTAGGATAAGGTGGTTAAAGATTAGTAATTCGACATGAACGTTTTCATCAGGCTCCCTCCCTCCTGGATAGTGTCCAACTTTACTTGAGTGCGTCGCCTGTGACTCAATGTCTCACATTCTCCCCGCTGTATCAAAAAGTTGTCAGTCCAGGTGGAACTGCAGTGATTCAGCCCATTGTCCAGGTTAACACTGCACGAACAAAGTATGGATCGGGGGTCCCGGAATAATCACCGGTTTGCCCCGGGAAGTATGGATAGTGGATTCCGGATATGGCGGAGCAGGGATTGAGAGGATGGAGGATATGTTTATAGACGGGAGATTTCCAAGTATGAGGGCGCTGGAGGAGAAGTTTGGGTTGGCGAGGGGAAATAAATTCAGGTATCTGCAGGTGCGGGACTTCCTACGTAAACAGGTGTCAACCTTCCCACTCCTACCGCTAAGGGGGATTCAGGACAGGGTGGTTTCCAGAGGGTGGGTAGGAGGAGGTGAGCGTCTTGGACATTCACAAGGAACTTATGGGGTCAGAGGAGACGCAGACGGAGGAGCTGAACCGTAAGTGGGAGGAGGAGCTGGGAGGAGAGATAGAGGATGGTCTATGGGCAGACACGTTGAGTAGAGTCAATGCGACCGCAACAATAGCCAGGCTGAGCCTGATACAATTTAAGGCCGTTCACCAGGCTCACATGACAGTGGCTCGGATGAGCAGATTCTTTGGGGTAGAAGACAGGTGTGCAAAATGTGCGGGAGGACCAGCGAACCATGTCCACATGTTCTGGGCATGTCCGAAGCTTAGGGGATTTTGGCAGGGATTTGCTGATGTCATGTCCACAGTGTTACAAACAAGGGTGGCACTGAGTCCAGAGATGGCGATTTTCAGGGTGTCAGAAGACCCAGGGATCCAGGAGGAGAAAGAGGCAGCCGTTCTGGCCTTTGCTTCCCTGGTAGCCCGGAGACGGATACTATTCGCTTGGAGGGACTCAAAGCCCCCGAAGCTGGAGACCTGGCTATCGGACATGGCTAGCTTTCTCTGTCTGGAGAAAATCAAGTTCGCCCTGAGAGGGTCAGTGTTAGGGTTTGCCCGGAGGGGGCAGCCGCTCATCAACTTCTTCACGGATAATTAATCGTCAGCAGAGGGGGTGGGGGGGGGGGGGGGGGGGGGGGGCAGTAGTTTAGCTCAGAGTAGGGGGTTAATAAAGGTGGGACCTGTAAGGGAGGGAGACTTTTGCACTATGTTTATAGTTTCATGAACATTGTTTATTGTGTTGTAGTTATAATACCAAAAAATACATAAATAAAATGTTTATTAAAAAAAACTGCACGAATGGAATGCTGCACTGTCAGAGGGTCAGTACTGAGGGAGTGCTGCACTGTCAGAGGGTCAGTACTGAGGGAGTGCCGCACTGTCAGAGGGTCAGTACTGAGGGAGTGCCGCACTGTCAGAGGGTCAGTACTGAGGGAGTGCTGCACTGTCAGAGGGTCAGTACTGAGGGAGTGCCGCACTGTCAGAGGGTCAGTACTGAGGGAGTGCTGCACTGTCAGAGGGTCAGTACTGAGGGAGTGACGCACTGTCAGAGGGTCAGTACTGAGGGAGTGCCGCACTGTCAGAGGGTCAGTACTGAGGGAGTGCGGCACTGTCAGAGGGTCAGTACTGAGGGAGTGCCGCACTGTCAGAGGGTCAGTACTGAGGGAGTGCTGCACTGTCAGAGGGTCAGTACTGAGGGAGTGCCGCACTGTCAGAGGGTCAATACTGAGGGAGTGCTGCACTGTCAGAGGGTCAGAACTGAGGGAATGCTGCACTGTCAGAGGGTCAGTACTGAGGGAGCCCCGCACTGTCAGAGGGTCAGTACTGAGGGAGTGCTGCACTGACAGAGGGTCAGTACTGAGGGAGTCCTGCACTGTCAGAGGGTCAGTACTGAGGGAGTGCTGCACTGTCAGAGGGTCAGTACTGAGGGAGTGCTGCACTGTCAGAGGGTCAATACTGAGGGAGTGCTGCACTGTCAGAGGGTCAGAACTGAGGGAATGCTGCACTGTCAGAGGGTCAGTACTGAGGGAGTGCTGCACTGTCAGAGGGTCAGTACTGAGGGAGCCCCGCACTGTCAGAGGGTCAGTACTGAGGGAGTGCTGCACTGACAGAGGGTCAGTACTGAGGGAGTCCTGCACTGTCAGAGGGTCAGTACTGAGGGAGTGCTGCACTGTCAGAGGGTCAGTACTGAGGGAGTGCTGCACTGTCAGAGGGTCAATACTGAGGGAGTGCTGCACTGTCAGAGGGTCAGTACTGAGGGAGTGCCGCACTGTCAGAGGGTCAGTACTGAGGGAGTGCTGCACTGTCAGAGGGTCAGTACTGAGGGACTGCTGCACTGTCAGAGGGTCAGTACTGAGGGAGTGCTGCACTGTCAGAGGGTCAGTACTGAGGGAGTGCTGCACTGTCAGAGGGTCAGTACTGAGGGAGTGCTGCACTGTCAGATGGTCAATACTGAGGGACTGCCGCACTGTCAGAGGGTCAGTACTGAGGGAGTGCCACATTGTCAGAGAGTCAGTACTGAGGGAGTGCCGCACTGTCAGAGGGTCTGTACTGAGTGAGTGCTGCACTGTCAGAGGGTCAGTATTGAGGGAGTGCGGCACTGTCAGAGGGTCAGTATTGAGGGAGTGCGGCACTGTCAGAGTGTCAGTACTGAGGGAGCGCTGCACTGTCAGAGTGTCAGTACTGAGGGAGTGCTGCACGGTCAGAGGGTCAGTACTGAGGGAGTGCTGCACTGTCAGAGGGTCAGTACTGAGGGAGTGCCGCACTGTCAGAGTGTCAGTACTGAGGGAGTGCCGCACTGTCAGAGGGTCAGTACTGAGGGAGTGCGGCACAGTCAGAGGGTCAGTACTGAGGGAGTGCTGCACTGTCAGAGGGTCAGTACTGAGGTAACGGTGCACTGTCAGAGGGTCAGTACTGAGGGAGTGAGGCACTGTCAGAGTGTCAGTACTGAGGGAGTGCCGCACTGTCAGAGGGTCAGTACTGAGGGAGTGCCGCACTGTCAGAGGGTCAGTGCTGAGGGGGTGCTGCACTGTCAGAGGGTCAGTACTGAGGGAGTGCCGCACCGTCAGAGGGTCAGTACTGAGGGAGTGCTGCACTGTCAGAGGGTCAGCACTGAGGGAGTGCTGCACTGTCAGAGGGTCAGTACTGAGGGAGTGCTGCTCTGTCAGAGGGTCAGTACTGAGGGAGTGCCGCACTGTCAGAGGGTCAGTACTGAGGGAGTGCTGCACTGTCAGAGGGTCAGTACTGAGGGAGTGCCGCACTGTCAGAGGGTCAGTACTGAGGGAGCGCCGCACTGTCAGAGGGTCAGTACTGAGGGAGTGCTGCACTGTCAGAGGGTCAGTACTGAGGGAGCGCTGCACTGTCAGAGGGTCAGTACTGAGGGAGTGCTGCACTGTCAGAGGGTTAGTACTGAGGGAGTGCTGCACTGTCAGAGGGTCAGTACTGAGGGAGTGCTGCACTGTCAGAGGGTCAGTACTGAGGGAGTGCTGCACTGTCAGAGGGTCAGTACTGAGGGAGTGCTGCACTGTCAGAGGGTCAGTACTGAGGGAGTGCTGCACTGACAGAGGGTCAGTACTGAGGGAGTCCTGCACTGTCAGAGGGTCAGTACTGAGGGAGTGCTGCACTGTCAGAGGGTCAGTACTGAGGGAGTGCTGCACTGTCAGAGGGTCAATACTGAGGGAGTGCTGCACTGTCAGAGGGTCAGTACTGAGGGAGTGCCGCACTGTCAGAGGGTCAGTACTGAGGGAGTGCTGCACTGTCAGAGGGTCAGTACTGAGGGACTGCTGCACTGTCAGAGGGTCAGTACTGAGGGAGTGCTGCACTGTCAGAGGGTCAGTACTGAGGGAGTGCTGCACTGTCAGAGGGTCAGTACTGAGGGAGTGCTGCACTGTCAGATGGTCAATACTGAGGGACTGCCGCACTGTCAGAGGGTCAGTACTGAGGGAGTGCCACATTGTCAGAGAGTCAGTACTGAGGGAGTGCCGCACTGTCAGAGGGTCTGTACTGAGTGAGTGCTGCACTGTCAGAGGGTCAGTATTGAGGGAGTGCGGCACTGTCAGAGGGTCAGTATTGAGGGAGTGCGGCACTGTCAGAGTGTCAGTACTGAGGGAGCGCTGCACTGTCAGAGTGTCAGTACTGAGGGAGTGCTGCACGGTCAGAGGGTCAGTACTGAGGGAGTGCTGCACTGTCAGAGGGTCAGTACTGAGGGAGTGCTGCACTGTCAGAGTGTCAGTACTGAGGGAGTGCCGCCCTGTCAGAGGGTCAGTACTGAGGGAGTGCGGCACAGTCAGAGGGTCAGTACTGAGGGAGTGCTGCATTGTCAGAGGGTCAGTACTGAGGTAACGGTGCACTGTCAGAGGGTCAGTACTGAGGGAGTGCCGCACTGTCAGAGTGTCAGTACTGAGGGAGTGCTGCACGGTCAGAGGGTCAGTACTGAGGGAGTGCTGCACTGTCAGAGGGTCAGTACTGAGGGAGTGCCGCACTGTCAGAAGGTCAGTGCTGAGGGGGTGCTGCACTGTCAGAGGGTCAGTACTGAGGGAGTGCCGCACCGTCAGAGGGTCAGTACTGAGGGAGTGCTGCACTGTCAGAGGGTCAGTACTGAGGGAGTGCCGCACTGTCAGAAGGTCAGTGCTGAGGGGGTGCTGCACTGTCAGAGGGTCAGTACTGAGGGAGTGCCGCACCGTCAGAGGGTCAGTACTGAGGGAGTGCTGCACTGTCAGAGGGTCAGCACTGAGGGAGTGCTGCACTGTCAGAGGGTCAGTACTGAGGGAGTGCCGCACTGTCAGAGGGTCAGTACTGAGGGAGTGCTGCACTGTCAGAGGGTCAGTACTGAGGGAGTGCCGCACTGTCAGAGGGTCAGTACTGAGGGAGCGCCGCACTGTCAGAGGGTCAGTACTGAGGGAGTGCTGCACTGTCAGAGGGTCAGTACTGAGGGAGCGCTGCACTGTCAGAGGGTCAGTACTGAGGGAGTGCTGCACTGTCAGAGGGTCAGTACTGAGGGAGTGCTGCACTGTCAGAGGGTCAGTACTGAGGGAGTGCTGCACTGTCAGAGGGTCAGTACTGAGGGAGTGCTGCACTGTCAGAGGGTCAGTACTGAGGGAGTGCCGCACCGTCAGAGGGTCAGTACTGAGGGAGTTCTGCACTGTCAGAGGGTCAGTACTGAGGGAGTGCTGCACTGTCAGAGGGTCAGTACTGAGGGAGTGGCGCACTGTCAGAGGGTCAGTACTGAGGGAGTGCTGCACTGTCAGAGGGTCAGTACTGAGGGAGTGCTGCACTGTCAGAGGGTCAGTACTGAGGGAATGCCGCACGGTCAGAGGGTCAGTACTGAGGGAGTGCTGCACTGTCAGAGGGTCAGTACTGAGGGAGTGCTGCACTGTCAGAGGGTCAGTACTGAGGGAGTGCTTCACTGTCAGAGGGTCAGTACTGAGGGAGCGCTGCACTGTCAGAGGGTCAATACCGAGGGAGCGCTGCACTGTCAGAGGGTCATTACTGAGGGAATGCTGCACTGTCAGAGGGTCAGTACTGAGGGAGTGCTTCACTGTCAGAGGGTCAGTACTGAGGGAGCGCTGCACTGTCAGAGGGTCAATACCGAGGGAGCGCTGCACTGTCAGAGGGTCATTAATGAGGGAATGCTGCACTGTCAGAGGGTCAGTACTGAGGCAGCGCTGCACTGTCAGAGGGTCAGTACTGAGGGAGTGCTGCACTATCAGAGGGTCAGTATTGAGGGAGTGCGGCACTGTCAGAGTGTCAGTACTGAGGGAGTGCTGCACTGTCAGAGGGTCATTACCGAGGGAGCGCTGCACTGTCAGAGGGTCAGTACTGAGGGAGTGCTGCACTGTCAGAG
Organism: Scyliorhinus canicula; assembly: GCF_902713615.1. Taxonomy (NCBI): domain Eukaryota; kingdom Metazoa; phylum Chordata; class Chondrichthyes; order Carcharhiniformes; family Scyliorhinidae; genus Scyliorhinus; species Scyliorhinus canicula. Next base: position 283,393,762 of record NC_052147.1, read on the forward strand.
GGTCAGTACTGAGGGAGTGCTGCACTGTCAGAGGGTCAGTACTGAGGGACTGCTGCACTGTCAGAGGGTCAGTACTGAGGGAGTGCCGCACTGTCAGAGGGTCAGTACTGAGGGAGTGCTGCACTGTCAGAGGGTCAGTACTGAGGGACTGCCACATTGTCAGAGTCAGTACTGAGGGAGTGCCGCACTGTCAGAGGGTCTGTACTGAGTGAGTGCTGCACTGTCAGAGGGTCAGTATTGAGGGAGTGCGGCACTGTCAGAGGGTCAGTATTGAGGGAGTGCGGCACTGTCAGAGTGTCAGTACTGAGGGAGCGCTGCACTGTCAGAGTGTCAGTACTGAGGGAGTGCTGCACGGTCAGAGGGTCAGTACTGAGGGAGTGCTGCACTGTCAGAGGGTCAGTACTGAGGGAGTGCTGCACTGTCAGAGTGTCAGTACTGAGGGAGTGCCGCACTGTCAGAGGGTCAGTACTGAGGGAGTGCGGCACAGTCAGAGGGTCAGTACTGAGGGAGTGCTGCACTGTCAGAGGGTCAGTACTGAGGCAACGGTGCACTGTCAGAGGGTCAGTACTGAGGGAGTGAGGCACTGTCAGAGTGTCAGTACTGAGGGAGTGCCGCACTGTCAGAGGGTCAGTACTGAGGGAGTGCCGCACTGTCAGAGGGTCAGTGCTGAGGGGGTGCTGCACTGTCAGAGGGTCAGTACTGAGGGAGTGCCGCACCGTCAGATGGTCAGTACTGAGGGAGTGCTGCACTGTCAGAGGGTCAGCACTGAGGGAGTGCCGCACTGTCAGAGGGTCAGTACTGAGGGAGTGCCGCACTGTCAGAGGGTCAGTACTGAGGGAGTGCTGCACTGTCAGAGGGTCAGTACTGAGGGAGTGCCGCACTGTCAGAGGGTCAGTACTGAGGGAGCGCCGCACTGTCAGAGGGTCAGTACTGAGGGAGTGCCGCACTGTCAGAGGGTCAGTACTGAGGGAGTGCCGCACTGTCAGAGGGTCAGTACTGAGGGAGTGCTGCACTGTCAGAGGGTCAGTACTGAGGGAGTGCCGCACTGTCAGAGGGTCAGTACTGAGGGAGCGCCGCACTGTCAGAGGGTCAGTACTGAGGGAGTGCTGCACTGTCAGAGGGTCAGTACTGAGGGAGTGCCGCACCGTCAGAGGGTCAGTACTGAGGGAGTGCTGCACTGTCAGAGGGTCAGTACTGAGGGAGTGCTGCACTGTCAGAGGGTCAGTACTGAGGGAGTGGCGCACTGTCAGAGGGTCAGTACTGAGGGAGTGCTGCACTGTCAGAGGGTCAGTACTGAGGGAGTGCTGCACTGTCAGAGGGTCAGTACTGAGGGAATGCCGCACGGTCAGAGGGTCAGTACTGAGGGAGTGCTGCACTGTCAGAGGGTCAGTACTGAGGGAGTGCTGCACTGTCAGAGGGTCAGTACTGAGGGAGTGCTTCACTGTGAGAGGGTCAGTACTGAGGGAGCGCTGCACTGTCAGAGGGTCAATACCGAGGGAGCGCTGCACTGTCAGAGTGTCATTACTGAGGGAATGCTGCACTGTCAGAGGGTCAGTGCTGAGGCAGTGCTGCACTGTCAGAGGGTCAGTACTGAGGGAGTGCTGCACTGTCAGAGGGTCAGTACTGAGGGAGTGCTGCACGGTCAGAGGGTCAGTACTGAGGGAGTGCTGCACTGTCAGAGGGTCAGTACTGAGGGAGTGCCGCACTGTCAGAGGGTCAGTACTGAGGGAGTGCTGCACTGTCAGAGGGTCAGTGCTGAGGGAGTGCTGCACTGTCAGAGGGTCAGTACTGAGGGAGTGCCGCACTGTCAGAGGGTCAGTACTGAGGGAGTGCGGCACTGTCAGAGGGTCAGTACTGAGGGAGTGCTGCACTGTCAGAGGGTCAGTACTGAGGTAACGGTGCACTGTCAGAGGGTCAGTACTGAGGGAGTGAGGCACTGTCAGAGTGTCAGTACTGAGGGAGTGCTGCACAGTCAGAGGGTCAGTACTGAGGGAGTGCCGCACTGTCAGAGGGTCAGTACTGAGAGAGTGCCGCACTGTCAGAGGGTCAGTGCTGAGGGGGTGCTGCACTGTCAGAGGGTCAGTACTGAGGGAGTGCCGCACCGTCAGAGGGTCAGTACTGAGGGAGTGCTGCACTGCCAGAGGGTCAGTACTGAGGGAGCGCCGCACTGTCAGAGGGTCAGTACTGAGGGAGTGCTGCACTGTGAGAGGGTCAGTACTGAGGGAGTGCTGCACTGTCAGAGGGTCAGTACTGAGGAAGTGCTGCACTGTCAGAGGGTCAGTACTGAGGGAGTGCTGCACTGTCAGAGGGTCAGTACTGAGGGAGTGCTGCACTGTCAGAGCGTCAGTACTGAGGGAGTGCAGCACCGTCAGAGGGTCAGTACTGAGCGAGTGCTGCACTGTCAGAGGGTCAGTACTGAGGGAGTGCTGCACTGTCAGAGGGTCAGTACTGAGGGAGTGGCGCACTGTCAGAGGGTCAGTACTGAGGGAGTGCTGCACTGTCAGAGGGTCAGTACTGAGGGAGTGCTGCACTGTCAGAGGGTCAGTACTGAGGGAATGCCGCACGGTCAGAGGGTCAGTACTGAGGGAGTGCTGCACTGTCAGAGGGTCAGTACTGAGGGAGTGCTTCACTGTCAGAGGGTCAGTACTGAGGGAGTGCCGCACTGTCAGAGGTTCAGTACTGAGGGAGTGCTGCATTGTCAGAGGGTCAGTACTGAGGGAGTGCTGCACTGTCAGAGGGTCAATACCGAGGGAGCGCTGCACTGTCAGAGTGTCATTACTGAGGGAGTGCTGCACTGTCAGAGGGTCAGTGCTGAGGCAGTGCTGCACTGTCAGAGGGTCAGTACTGAGGGAGTGCTGCACTGTCAGAGGGTCAGTACTGAGGGAGTGCTGCACGGTCAGAGGGTCAGTACTGAGGGAGTGCTGCACTGTCAGAGGGTCAGTACTGAGGGAGTGCTGCACTGTCAGAGGGTCAGTACTGAGGGAGTGCCGCACTGTCAGAGGGTCAGTACTGAGGGAGTGCGGCACTGTCAGAGGGTCAGTACTGAGGGAGTGCTGCACTGTCAGAGGGTCAGTACTGAGGTAACGGTGCACTGTCAGAGGGTCAGTACTGAGGGAGTGAGGCACTGTCAGAGTGTCAGTACTGAGGGAGTGCTGCACAGTCAGAGGGTCAGTACTGAGGGAGTGCCGCACTGTCAGAGGGTCAGTACTGAGAGAGTGCCGCACTGTCAGAGGGTCAGTGCTGAGGGGGTGCTGCACTGTCAGAGGGTCAGTACTGAGGGAGTGCCGCACCGTCAGAGGGTCAGTACTGAGGGAGTGCTGCACTGCCAGAGGGTCAGTACTGAGGGAGCGCCGCACTGTCAGAGGGTCAGTACTGAGGGAGTGCTGCACTGTGAGAGGGTCAGTACTGAGGGAGTGCTGCACTGTCAGAGGGTCAGTACTGAGGAAGTGCTGCACTGTCAGAGGGTCAGTACTGAGGGAGTGCTGCACTGTCAGAGGGTCAGTACTGAGGGAGTGCTGCACTGTCAGAGCGTCAGTACTGAGGGAGTGCAGCACCGTCAGAGGGTCAGTACTGAGCGAGTGCTGCACTGTCAGAGGGTCAGTACTGAGGGAGTGCTGCACTGTCAGAGGGTCAGTACTGAGGGAGTGGCGCACTGTCAGAGGGTCAGTACTGAGGGAGTGCTGCACTGTCAGAGGGTCAGTACTGAGGGAGTGCTGCACTGTCAGAGGGTCAGTACTGAGGGAATGCCGCACGGTCAGAGGGTCAGTACTGAGGGAGTGCTGCACTGTCAGAGGGTCAGTACTGAGGGAGTGCTTCACTGTCAGAGGGTCAGTACTGAGGGAGTGCCGCACTGTCAGAGGTTCAGTACTGAGGGAGTGCTGCATTGTCAGAGGGTCAGTACTGAGGGAGTGCTGCACAGTCAGAGGGTCAGTACTGAGGGAGTGCTGCATTGTCAGAGGGTCAGTACTGAGGGAGTGCCGCACTGTCACAGGGTCAGTACTGAGGGAGTGCCGCACTGTCAGAGGGTCAGTACTGAGGGAGTGCTGCACTGTCAGAGGGTCAGTAGTAACAGGACTTCCGGTGGCAGTCTTGGAGGGCCGGTCTGACATGGGGAGCTCTGGCGTTGATTTGAGCTCTTTTACCCGAACGAGGGTAGTTTAAAAAAAAACATTTCAGTACGCAAGTGGTTTTTTTTCCATTTAAGGAGCAATTTAGCGTGTCCAATCCACCTACTCTGCACATCTTCTGGGTTGTGGGTGTGAGGCCTACACAGGCACGGGGAGAATGTGCAAACTCCACACGGACAATGACTCGGGGCCGGGATCGAACCTGGGACCTCAGTGCCATGAGGCAGCAGTGCTAACCACTGTACCACCGTGCCACCTCCTAGAAAGGGGTAATTTTGCCAGAAAAGTGTAGCTGAAGGTGTGGAGGAGACGTTCCGCTTGGGAATGGCACATCTACTGGTTATCAGACCTGCAGAAGATGGTTAAAGACCTTCTCAAGGAACGGGACACAGCAACAATTGGGAAGATGGCAGAGGGGGAAGGGTTGTCCCATGCTGGAAACCCCCCCAGATGGAGCAGCTGATGGCGTTTATCAGAGAGGGGGGTTCTGCCAGAAGTGAACAAAGTTGCAGGAAGATCGATCGAAGGCCATTGAGGGAGCGACAGAACCCTTGAAAGGCTGGATGGAGAGAGTTGAGAAGTGCCTGGAGGCACAGGGGTCGCAGATCCGGGAGATGGAGAGGGGGATGTCCGGCTACATTGATCGAGTGGTGGCATCGGAGGCGGAGGTGGGGCTCCTGGGGGACCTTTGCTCAGGGCAATGTCAGAGCAGCAGGATAACCGATCCTGTGTATCGTCGGCTTGCCTGAAGGTGTGGAAGGCACGTGAGACATGAGGGATATCTCAGGATGATGGCAGGGCTGTTGGCGGAGGGGGTTCTGAACAAGGCACCAGAGGTGGATAGAGCGCACAGCTCCCTCAGGCAGAAGCCGAGAGTGGGGTTCGCCGCGGGCGGTGATTGTGAGGTTCCATACGTTTGTGCAGAAGGAGGCGATCCCACGGTGGGCCAGGGAGAAGCGGAACTGCGAATGGGAAGGGAACAGGGTCCGAATCTACCAGCGGAGCAGAGCTGTTGAAACGGTTTGCTGGGTTCAACAAGACTTGAGAGGTTCTATACCGGAGACAGAACAGGTTTGGGGTACTGTACCCGGCGAAACTGTGGGTGACTTTTGAAGGCCGAGAGTATTATTTCAAAACCCAGAGGAGGCCAATGACTTTATTGAAGGCTACAAACTGGGTGATGATGTGTTGGGTACTCTGGATCTGTGGAGACTGCGTTTACCTTAGCAGTAACATAGACAGGCTACCAACAGTTGTAATAGTCCAACACTATTTTATTTAACTAAGAGCTGTTAAACATACTTGCACTGTGGGTCGACACTATGTTAGATTGACTGAAGACGTATGCCTAACCTGACCAGCCTATACTGCTAGCACATGGCAGATGTTTGTGCTACTGACTGCGGGCTCTGTCTGTCTCAGAGGCTGCATCCCGAATGAGCGGGAAAACTAGTGCCCTCTGGCTTTATAGTGAGCGTGCCCTAACTGGTGATTGGCTGCTGTGTTGTGTGTGTTGATTGGTCTTGCGGTGTGTCAGTCAGTGTGTGTCCCTCCACATCGTATACTGATGTGTATATTATGACATCCCCCCTTTTTTTTTAAAATGTGTGTTCGTGGTGATAAATAATGTAGTGTGTGAATGTTCCTAACTATATGTGGCATATGTGAGCATATTTATGGGACTATGTACAGAAACTCTAAGATATTTACATTGGAACGTGTCTAGTGCAGATGGACAGTATGTAACACAGAATATAACTAGAACAACAGTATGTACAAACCAGTGACTTAATCAAACAGGGTAACGAAACAATCCGTTCATGAGTTCAAGGAGTCCATGATTTTAGGCAGTTCATAAATTCAGTCTCTGAGGTGGGCGACGAATTCTGTTTGACCAAAGGAGCATTTGGCCCTGTTGAGGTGGAGGCCATGCTCATGGATCCATCGGAAGACGCGTTGAAGGCGATCAATGTGCTCCTGTGGGGTGGTAGACCGGACGATGATGTCGTCCACATATACGCGAACCCCTACGATACCTTCCATCATCTGCTCCATTATTCTGTGGAACACGTCCGATGCAGAGATGATGCCAAACGGCATCCGGTTGTAACAATACCGGCCAAAGGGGGTGTTAAAGGTGCAGAGCTTCCGACTGGATGCGTCGAGTTGGATCTGCCAGAACCCCTTGGATGCGTCTAGCTTGGTGAAAAATTTGGCGCGAGCCACCTCGCAGGTGAGTTCTTCACGCTTTGGAATGGGATAGTGCTCTCTCATAATATTGAGGCTGAGGTCCTTGGGATCAATGCATATTCGCAATTCGCCGGAAGGTTTTTTTATGCACACCATAGAGCTGACCCAGTCAGCCGGTTCTGTAACTTTCGATATTACGCCCAGGTCCAGGAGGTCCTGCAGCTGCTGCTTGAGGCGGTCCTTGGGGGGTGCTGGTACCCGGCGAGGTGCATGCACCACAGGCGTGGCATTCGGTTTTAACAAGATTTTATAAGTGCATGGGAGTGTGCCCATGCCCTCGAATACACCGTGGTATCGGGTGATGATGGCGTTTAGCTGTGTCCGAAAGTCAGCGTCCTGAGATGCGGAAGCATCAGCGGGTGACAGGGAGTGAACCCTTTGGACAAGGTTTAGAAGTTTGCACGCCTGAGCACCGAGCAGGGAGGTTTAGTGGATCCCACTATTTCGAATGGCAGGTTAGCCTTTAATGACCGGTGCGACACTTCAAGCTGGCAAGAGCCACTGGCAGCAATGGCATTATAGTCCAATAGCTGGCAGGCTGATGGCAGGATGGTCGGCTTGACACGGAGGCCTTCGAGGTCAGACCGCGCAATGAGGTTGGCTGAAGTGCCGGTGTCCGGCCGGAATCGGATTCGGGATCGGTTGACCGTGAGGGTGGCACACCACTCGTCGTCCGGGTCAATGCTGAATACTGGGAGAGACTTGGCTTTTGTCTTCTGGAGCACCTTGTGTTTGGTGATGATGCCGACCCGGAATGGTGCTTTGGGATATTCGGTGTGGAGGTCCGGAATCATGTCGGAGTCGGAATCGGTGATCGGTGGCTGGATGGCTCGGACATCCCTGTGTGGCTGGTTGGAGCGACGAGAGGTCGTAGGGTGAGCAAACCTGCATAGGGCTGCATAGTGGCCAAGCTTGCCACACTGGAGACAGCGTCGGGATTTTGCAGGACATTGCCGCTTTAAGTGGGCGGAGCCACAGTTGCCACACGGCGTGACGTCAGAACGTTCGATGTGCCACCGCGCATGCGCGGTACAGTCGTACGTGGTGCACGGCTGCGCAGTGCGGTCTTCGGCCTCGCCGTCCCCTCGGTCAGTGCGCGCATGCGCTGGAGCCCGCGAAAGGTGCGCGAAATGGCCGCCCTCATCCAGGCTGAGACCCTGGGGCTGTTTAATGGCCTGCACCCGCTCTGCCTCGTGGGGGCCTTGCCGCGCTGTTTCAGCCGCTTGGATGTGTGAGTATCGGTTAGTGGTGTGTTCATACACAACGCAGGTCTCGATGGCTATAGCGAGGGTCAGCTGTTTAACCCTGAGGAGCTGCCGGCGTAGGGGGTCCGATTGAACACCGGACCATCGAGTCGGAGGTGGAGCCGTAATTACAGGACTGCGCGAGGAAGCGAAGGTGGGTGAGGAAAGATTGAAAAGGTTCATCCTCACCCTGCAGACGCTGTTGAAAGACGCAGCGCTCAAAACTTTCATTTACCTCGATGTCGCAGTGACTGTCGAATTTGAGGAGGATTGTCTTGAACTTGGACTTGTCCTCACCGTCAGCGAATGTGAGAGAGTTGAAGATATGGATGGCGTGGTCCCCGGCCATGGAGAGGAGGAGAGCGATCTTCCTGGAGCCTGAAGCAGCTTCCAGGTCTGTGGCTTCGAGGTAAAGCTGGAATTGTTGTTTAAAGATTTTCCAGTTGGCACCGAGGTTGCCGGTGATGCGGAGCGGCGAGGGAGGGCGGACGCTGTCCATACTACCGGATGGCTGATCGCTGGTCTAAGGCAGATCACTTGATACTTCTAGCACATGGTGGATGTTTGTGCTACTGACTGCGGGCTCTGTCTGTCTCAGAGGCTGCATCCCGAATGAGCGGGAAAACTAGTGCCCTCTGGCTTTATAATGAGAGTGCCCTAACTGGTGATTGGCTGCTGTGTTGTATGTGTTGATTGGTCTTGCAGTGTGTCAGTCAGTGTGTGTCCCTCCACCATCATATACTGATGTGTATATTATGACAGGTGAGAACGGATGAGAGACGGAGGAGCCGGAACAATGGATTTCAGAAGCTGCGGGTAGTGCGGGGGCCGGAGGGAGTTTGTTTATTTCTTTCTGGGTGGGGTGATTTTGATGTGGTGATTGTTCAATAAGTGGTATTAGTTTGTAAGTGGCAGCTCCCCAACCCCCCCCCCCCCCCCCCCCCTTTCCCTGCCCCCTGGGGTGTTTTTCCTTTTTTGAGGAGGTGACCTGTTGGTTTGGATGCGGCTTTCTTTGTGTGTGTGTGGGGGGGGGGGGGGGGGGGGGGGGTCCACAGGGAACCGTTTGCACAGACCAAGGAGGAGGAGTTCGGGGGGAGTGGTGGAGGGTTGGATAGGAGGAGCCTTCGGTCAGGAGTAGACACGCTGGTGGATAATGCCTGAGGTGGGGTAAATGGCCGTGAGGGTTGGCCGAGGGGGGGGGGGGGGGGAGGTGTTGGAGGGGAGGGGGTATGTGATGTGGCAGAGTTGGAGTAGGAGCGGGGTAATGGATGGAGCAGGGGGCCATCTTGGATTGGCCTGGTTCAGTTTGAAATTAGAGGGGACAGAACCGGAGGGAGAGGATGGCGGACAGTAGCGGGCGCTGGAGGCGCCAGATGGCCTACTCCTGCTCCTAGTTCTCATGTTCTTATGTTCTTATGTTGCCTTCATTGGCCGGGGCATTGAGTATAAACATTGGCAAGTCACGTTGCAGCTGTTTCCCAGGGTGGAGGGGTCAATTACTAGGGGGCATAGATTTAAGGTGCGAGGGGCAAGATTTAGAGGAGATGTACAGGGCAAGTTTTTTACACAGAGGGTAGTGGGTGCCTGGAACTCGCTGCCGGAGGAGGTGGTGGAAGCAGGGACGATAGTGACGTTTAAGGGGCATCTTGACAAATACACGAATAGGGTGGGAATAAGAACATAAGAACTAGGAGCAGGAGTCGGCCATCTGGCCCCTCGAGCCTGCTCCACCATTCAATGAGATCATGGCTGATCTTTTGTGGACTCAGCTCCACTTTCCAGCCCAAACAGCATAACCCTTAATCCCTTTATTCTTCAAAAAACTATCTATCTCTATCTTAAAAACATTTAATGAAGGAGCCTCAACTGCTTCACTGGGCAAGGAATTCCATAGATTCACAATCCTTTGGGTGAAGAAGTTCCTCCTAAACTCAGTCCTAAATCTACTTCCCCTTATTTTGAGGCTATGCCCCCTAGTTCTGCTTTCACCCGCCAGTGGAAACAACCTTCCCGCATCTATCCTATCTATTCCATTCATAATTTTATATGTTTCTATAAGATCCCCCCCTGCATCCTTCTAAATTCCAACAAGTACAGTCCCAGTCTACTCAACCTCTCCTCGTAATCCAACCCCTTCAGCTCTGGCATTAACCTAGTGAATCTCCTCTGCACACCCTCCAGTGCCAGTACGTCCTATCTCAGGTAAGGAGACCAAAACTGAACACAATACTCCAGGTGTGGCCTCACTAACACCTTATACAATTGCAGCATAACCTCCCTAGTCTTAAACTCCATCCCTCTAGCAATGAAGGACAAAACTCCATTTGCCTTCTTAATCACCTGTTGCACCTGTAAACCAACTTTTTGCGACTCATGCACGAGCACACCCAGGTCTCTCTGCACAGCAGCATGTTTTAATATTTTATCATTTAAATAATAATCCCTTTTGCTGTTATTCCTACCAAAATGGATAACCTCACATTTATCAACATTGTATTCCATCTGCCAGACCCTAGCCCATTCACTTAACCTATCCAAATCCCTCTGCAGACTTCCGGTATCTTCTGTACTTTTTGCTTTACCACTCATCTTAGTGTCATCTGCAAACTTGGACACATTGCCCTTGGCCCCCAACTCCAAATCATCTATGTAAATTGTGAACAATTGTGGGCCCAAAACTGATCCCTGAGAGACACCACTAGCTACTGATTGCCAACCAGAGAAACACCCATTAATCCCCACTCTTTGCTTTCTATTAATTAACCAATCTTCTATCCATGCTACTACTTTACCCTTAATGCCATGCATCTTTATCTTATGCAGCAACCTTTTGTGTGGCACCTTGTCAAAGGCTTTTTGGAAATCCAGATATACCACACCCATTGGCTCCCCATTATCTATCGCACTGGTAATGTCCTCAAAAAATTCCACTAAATTAATTCGGCACGACCTGCCCGTTATGAACCCATGCTGCGTCTGCCCAATGGGACAATTTCTATCCAGATGCCTCGCTATTTCTTCCTTGATGATAGATTCCAGCATCTTCCCTACTACCGAAGTTAAGCTCACTGGCCTATAATTACCCGCTTTCTGCCTACCTCCTTTTTTAAACAGTGGTGTCACGACCACCCCAGAGTCGAGTGCATTTTGGTAAATTATCACTAGTGCATTTGCAATTTCCCTAGCCTTCTCTTTCAGCACTCTAGGATGCATTCCATCAGGGCCAGGAGATTTGTCTACTTTTAGCCCCATTAGCTTGCCCATCGCTACCTCCTTAGTGATAGCAATCATCTCAAGGTTCTCCCCTGTCATAGCCTCATTTTTATCAGTCACTGGCATGTTATTTGTGTCTTCCACTGTGAAGACCGACCCAAAAAACCTGTTCAGTTCCTCAGCCATTTCCTCATCTCCCATTATTAAATCTCCCCTCTCATCCTCTAAAGGACCAATATTTACCTTAGCCACTCTTTTTTGTTTTATATATTTGTAGAAACTTTTACTATCTGTTTTTATATTCTGAGCAAGTTTACTCTCATAATCTATTTTATAGCTTCTTTAGTAGCTTTCTGTTGCCCCCTAAAGATTCTCCAGTCCTCTAGTCTCCCACTAATCTTTGCCACTTTGTATGCTTTTTCCTTCAATTTGATACTCTCCCTTATTTCCTTAGATATCCGTGGTCGATTTTCCCTCTTTCTACCGTCCTTCCTTTTTGTTGGTATAAACCTTTGCTGAGCACTGTGAAAATCGCTTGGAATGTTCTCCACTGTTCCTCATCCCATTGTAATCTCCTTTGTTTAAGTACAAAACACTAGTGTTTGATTTTACCTTCTCACCCTCCATCTGTATTTTAAATTCCACCATATTGTGATCGCTCCTTCCGAGAGGATCCCTAACTATGAGATCATTAATCAATCCTGTCTCATTACACAGGACCAGATCTAGGACCGCCTGTTCCCTCGTAGGTTCCATTTGATACTGTTCTAGGAAACTATGGCGGATACATTCTATAAAGTCCTCCTCAAGGTTGCCTTGACCGACCTGGTTAAACCAATCAACATGGAGATTAAAATGCCCCATGATAACTGCTGTACCATTTCTACATGCATCAGTTTCAGTTATTCCTTTGTTTATTGCCTGCCCCACCATAATGTTACTATTTGGTGGCCTATAGACTACTCCTATCGGTGACTTTTTCCCTGTACTATTCCTGATTTCCACCCAAATGGATTCAATCTTATCCTCCATAGCACCAACGTCATCCCTTACTATTGCCTGGATGTCATCCTTAAATAACAGAGCAACGCCACCTCCCTTACCACCAACTCTGTCCTTCCGATTAGTTTGATACCCTTGGATATTTAACTCCCAGTCTTGACCATCCTTTAACCATGTTTCAGTAATGGCCACTAAATCATATTCATTCACGATGATTTGCGCCATCAACTCATTTACCTTATTCCGAATACTACTAGCATTCAGGTAAAGTACGCTTATGTCGGCTTTTATACCTCTGTTTTGAACCTTAACACCTCGATCAGTAACCTCTCCTAAGTTATATTTCCTCTTAACTTTTCTCCTAATTTTCCTTGTCGTTGAACCCATATCTTCATGTAACAACCTGCCGCATCGCTTACCATTTACGTTTTCACTTCCCGTTTTATTCCTTTTAGTATTACTGGGCCTAGGCCTCCTCTCAGTCACTGTACCTTGTACTGTCGCCCTTTTTGATTTTTGACTATGGCTTCTCTGCCTTACACTTTCCCCCATGCTGCCTTTTGTTTCTCTCCCTGTTTTACTATCTTCCGACTTCCTGCATTGGTTCCCATCCCCCTGCCACATGAGTTTAATCCCTCCCCAACAGCTCTTGCAACCCCCCCCCCCCCACTCCCCCATCCCCCAGGACATCGGTTCCAGCCCTGCCCAGGTGCAGACCGTCTGGTTTGTACTGGTCCCACCTCCCCCAGAACCGGTTCCAATGCCCCAGGAATTTCAATCCCTCGCTCTTGCACCATCTCTCGAGCCACGCATTCATCCTATCTATCCTGACATTCCTACTCTGACTAGCTCGTGGCACTGGTAGCAATCCTGAGATTACTACCTTTGAGGTCCTACTTTTTAGCTTAACTCCTAACTCCCTGAATTCAGCTTGTAGGACCTCATCCCGTTTTTTACTATATCGTTGGTGCCTATGTGCCCCACAACAGCTGGCTGTTCACCCCCCGCCCCCTCAGAATGTCCCAGAATAGAGGGATACAGACCCCGGAAGTGCAGAAGATTTTAGTTTAGACGGGCAGCATGGTCGGCACAGGCTTGGAGGGCCGAAGGGCCTGTTCCTGTGCTGTACTTTTCTTTGTTCTTTGTTATTTTGTTCTTGGTTGAGAGAGGGATGTGTGGATCAGGTATTTCACCTGGGGTTCGATTCAAAGTTGCGGGAGGGGTCATCCTGTTGAGTAATAAGAGGGAGGTTTGTACATAGAACATCGAGCATACAGTGCAGAAGGAGGCCATTCGGCCCATTGAGTCTGCACCGACCCACGTTAAGCCCTCACTTCCACCCTATCTCCATAACCCAATAATCCCTCCTAACTCTTTTGGTCACTGTGATCATGGCCAATCCACCTAAACTGCACATCTTTGGACTGTGGGATGATTGGTGACGGAGACAGGGAATGGGTGACCAAAAGGCAGAGAAAGAGCAGGAAGGCAGTGCAGGGTGTCCCCTGCGGTCATCTCCCTCCAAAACAGGTATACCGTTTTGGATACTGTTGGGGGAGATGACTCACCAGGGGAAGGCAGTAGTAGCCAGGCTCATGGCACCGTGGCTAGCTCTGCTGCACAGAAGGGCGGGAAAAAGACTGGCAGGGCTATAGTCATAGGGGATTCAATTGTAAGGGGAATAGACAGGCGTTTCTGTGGTCGAAAACGAGACTCCCAAATGGTATGTTGCCTCCCGGGTGCTCGGGTCAGGGATCTCTCCGATCGGCTGCAGGACATACTGAAGGGGGAGGGTGAACAGCCAGTTGTCGTGGTGCATATAGGCACCAACGATATAGGTAAAAAAAGGGATGAGGTCCTACAATCAGAATTTAGGGAGTTAGGAGATAAGTTAAAACGTAGGACCTCAAAGGTAGTAATCTCAGGATTGCTACCAGTGCCACGGGACAGTCAGAGTAGAAATTCAAGAATAGTCAGAACGAATACGTGGCTTGAGAGATGGTGCAGGAGGGAGGGGTTCAGATTTTTGGGACATTGGAACCGGTTCTGGGGGCGGTGGGACCATTACAAACCGGATAGTCTACACCTGGGCAGGACTGGAACCAATGTCCTAGGGAGTGCTTTTGCTAACACTGTTGGGGAGGTTTTAAACTAATGTGGCAGGGGGATGGGAACCAGATTAGGAAGTTAGAGGTCAGTAAAGAAGCAGCAACTAAAGCCAGTAAGGTACGAGACAATAAACTCAATGTGACTAAGGGGAAGAGTAGACAGGGAAGAGATGATGAACGCAAAGGGACAGGTGGTCTGAGGTGCATTTGTTTTAATGCGAGAAGTGTAGCAGGTAAGGCAGATGAACTTAGGCCTTGGATCAGTACCTGGGAATATGATGCTATTGGTATTACTGAGACTTGGTTGAGGGAAGGGCAGGACTGGCAACTGAATATCCCAGGGTATAGATGCTTCAGGAGGGATAGAGAGGGAGGTAGAAGCGGTGGAGGAGTTGCATTACTGGTCAGAGATGATATCACAGCTGTGATTAAGGAGGGCACGATGGAGGATTCAACCACTGAGGCAATATGGGTGGAGCTGAGAAATAGGAAGGGTGCAGTAACATTGTTGGGACTTTACTACAGGCCTCCCAAAAGCGAGCATGAAGTAGAGGTACAAATATGCAGACAGATTATAGAAAAATGTAGGAGCAATAGGGTGGTTGTGATGGGAGATTTTAACTTCCCCAACATTGAATGGGATTCGTGTAGTGTTGGAGGCGTAGATGGAGCAGAGTTTGAAGGGAGCATCCAGGAGAGTTTTTTAGAGCAGTATGTAAATAGTCCAACTCGGGAAGGGGCCATACTGGACCTGGTATTGGGGAATGATCCCGGCCAGGTGGTTGATGTTTCAGTCGGTGATTACTTTGGGAATAGCGATCACAATTCCGTAAGTTTTAGAATACTCATGGACAAGGACAAGAGGGGTCCGAAAGGAAGAGTACTAAATTGGGGAAAGGCAGAGTATAACAAAATTCAGCAGGAGCTAGGGAATGTGGATTGGGAGCAGCTGTTTAAGGGTAAATCCACATTTGAAATGTAGGAGTCTTTTAAGGAAAGGTTGATTAGAGTGCAGGACAGACATGTTCCTGTGAAAATGAAAGATAGAAATGGCAAGATTAGGGAACCATGGATGATGGGTGAAATTGTGAGACTAGCTAAGATGAAAAAGGAAGCATACATAGGATCGAGGCAACTCAAAACTGATGAAGCTTTGGAGGAATATCAGGAAAGTAGAACGAATCTCAAGTGCGCAATAAAGAGGGCTAAAAGGGGTCATGAAATATCTTTGGCTAACAGGGTTAAGGAAAATCCCAAAGCATTTTATTCGTATGTAAGGAGCAAGAGGGTAACTAGAGAAAGGATTGGCCCACTTAAAGACAAAAGAGGGAATTTATGCGTGGACTCAGAGGAAATGGGTGAGATTCTTAATGAGTACTTTGCATCGGTATTCACAAAGGAGAGGGACAAGACGGATGTTGAGGCTAGGGATGGATGTTTAAATACTCTAGGTCATGTTGTCATACGGAAGGGGGAAGTTTTGGGTATTCTACAAGACACTAAGGTGGACAAGTCCCCAGGACCGGATGGGATCTATCCGAGGTTACTGAGGGAAGCGAGGGTCGAAATAGCTGGGGCCTTAACAGATATCTTTGTAGCATCCTTGAGCACGGGTCAGGTCCTGGAGGACTGGAGAATTGCTAATGTTGTCCCTTTGTTTAAGAAGGATAGCAGGGATAATCCAGGGAATTATAGGCCTGTGAGCTTGACGTCAGTGGTAGGCAAACTGTTGGAGAAGATACTGAGGGATAGAATCTATTCACACCTGGAAGAAAATAGACTTATCAGTGATAGGCAGCATGGTTTTGTGCAGGGAAGGTCATGTCTTACAAACCTAATAGAATTCTTTGACGAAGTGACAAAGTTATTTGATGAGGGAAGGGCTGTAGATGTCGTATACATGGACTTTCGTAAGGCGTTTGATAAGGTTTCCCATGGCAGGTTGATGGAAAAAGTGAAGTCGTATGGGGTTCAGGGTGTACTAGCTAGATGGATAAAGAACTGGCTGGGCAACAGGAGACAGAGAGTAGTGGTGGAAGGGAGTGTCTCAAAATGGAGAAGGGTGACTAGTGGTGTTCCACAGGGATCCGTGCTCAGACCACTGTTGTTTGTGATCTACATAAATGACCTGGAGGAAGGTATAGGTGGTCTGATTAGCAAGTTTACAGATGATACTAAGATTGGTGGAGTTGCAGATAGCGAGGAGGACTGTCAGAGAATACAACAAAATATAGATAGATTGGAGAGTTGGGCAGAGAAATGGCAGATGGAGTTCAATCCAGGCAAATGCGAGGTGATGCATTTTGGAAGATCAAATTCAAGAGCGGACTATATGGTCAATGGAAGGGGCTTGGGGAAAATTGATATGCAGAGAGATCTGGGAGTTCAGGTCCATTGTACCCTGAAGGTGGCAACGCAGGATGATAGATTGGTCAAGAAGGCATACAGCATGCTTGCCTTCATCGGACGGGGTATTGAGTACAAGAGTCGGCAGGTCATGTTACAGTTGTATAGGACTTTATTTCGGCCACATTTGGAATACTGCGTGCAGTTCTGGTCGCCACATTACCAGAAGGATATGGATGCCTTGGAGAGGGTGCAGAGGAGGTTCACCAGGATGTTGCCTGGTATGGAGGGTGCTAGCTATGAAGAAAGGTTGAGTAGATTAGGATTGTTTTCGTTGGAAAGACGGAGGTTGAGGGGGGACCTGATTGAGGTGTACAAAATTATGAGAGGTATGGACAGGGTGGATAGCAACAAGCTTTTCCCAAGAGTGGGGTGTCAATTACAAGGGATCACAATTTCAAAGTGAGAGGGGGAAAGTTTAAGGGAGATGTGTGTGGAAAGTTTTTTTACGCAGAGGGTGGTGCGTGCCTGGAACGCTTTACCAGCAGAGGTGGTAGAGGCGGGCACGATAGCATCATTTAAGAGGCAGCTAGACAGGTATATGAACGGGCGGGAACAGAGGGAAGTAGATCCCTGGAAAATAGGAGACAGGTTTAGATAAAGGACCTGGATCGGCGCAGGCTGGGAGGGCCGAAGGGCCTGTTCCTGTGCTGTAATTTTCTTTGTTCTTTGAAACCCACGCAGACACGGGGAGAACGATAGAAGGTGCCAAAGAAGTGCTGGATCCAGGGGGAAGATACGTGATGGTGATCAGGGTGTTGGAGGGGACGCTGGCAGTGCTGGTGAAGGTATGTGCACCGCATTGAGGCGACGTGGGGTTTGTCAAGGGGCTGCTGGTGTTTACGGGGAGGATGGGAATGATGGATCCGCGGGCGTTTAGGAATCCGGGGGAGAGAATCATCGAGAAATACAGCACAGAACAGGCCCTTCGGCCCACGATGTTGTGCTGAACTTTTGTCCTAGGTTAATCATAGATTATCATAGAATTTTGGACACTAAGGGCAATTTAGCGTGGCCAATCCACCCAACCTGCACATCTTTGGACTGTGGGAGGAAACCGGAGCACCCGGAGGAAACCCACGCAGACACGGGGAGGATGTGCAGACTCCGCACAGACAGTGACCCAAGCCGGGAATCGAACCTGGGTCCCTGGCGCTGTGAAGCAATTGTGCTATCCACAATAGGGAGAGGGAATACTCCTTTTCACACGTTTAAAAGAAGGTATTGTCCAGAATTGATTATTTTCTGATGACCCAAGAGGTGTTGGTGGGGCTGGTGGGGGAGGAGTAAGCCGGAATCGTCATTTCTTTTTTTTTTAGAAAACATTTTATTGAGGCATTTGTAATTTTAACATTCTAAACAACACCCGCAATAAGTCCCACAATAACATACCCACCTTCCCCCCCCTCCCTGACTCCTGGCTACCAATATATTAGATTTCCCGCCCTTATTCTTCACTTCCATGCCTCCCCTTCCTCCCCCACATTAACCAACCCCCCCCCCCCCTTCTTGCTGATGGCCAGTTTTTCTTAAAGAAGTCGATGAACGGCTGCCACCTCCGAGCGAACCCCTGTAGTGAACCCCTTAAGGCAAACTTAATCTGCTGTAGCTGAAGAAACCCGGTCATGTCACTGACCCACACCCCCGACTTCGGGGCTCCATGTCCCTCCATCCCAGCAAAATCCGTCTCCGGGCCACCAGGGAGGCAAAGGTCAAATCGTCGACCTACCCCCCCCCCCCCCCCCCCCCCCCCCCCCCCGGCCTGGGCTCCCGGATCTTCCGACACTCCAAATATTGCCACCTCTGGACTCGGAGTCACCCTCCCTTCCAGGACCTCTGACATACCTTCTGAGAATCCCTGCGTCGGACACGCCCAGAACATATGTACGTGATTCGCCAGACTTCCCCCACACCGCCCACACCCGTCCTCCCCCTCCTCAAAAAAACCTACTCATCCGGGCCACAGTCGTATGAACCCCGTGGACCATCTTGAACTGGATCAGGCTGAGCCTGGCACACCACGAGGATGCATTGACTCTCCTCAGGGCCTTCTCCCATAACTGCACTTCCAAATCCCCTACTAACTCTTCCTCCCACTTCCTCTTCACTGCTCCGATTGGGACCCCTTCCCACTCCATCAATTCCTTATATATTTCTGGGCAATCCTGTACCTGCAGGTACCGAAATCCGCTCCCACCCAGCAACTCAAACTCCTCCTCGAGCTCCTCCAGGCTCGGGAAACTCTCCTCAATGAAGAGATCCCCGAATCTCTCAATCCCAGCCCGCTGCCACCTCCTAAAGCCCCCATCCAGCCCCCCCGGAGGGAACCGGTGATTATCACAGATCGGTGACCACACCGGCGCCCCCTCCAGTCCCATGTGCTGCCTCCATTGCCCCCAGACCCTCAGGGCTGCCACTACCACTGGGCTTGTGGAGTACCGAGCCGGCGAGAACGGCAGAGGTGCCGTTAACAGCATCCAGATTCATGCCCTTGCAAGATGCCGCCTCTACTCGCTCCCACACTGACTCCTCCCCCACTACCCATTTCTTAACCATCGATATATTAGCCGCCCAATAATAGTTGCTAAAGTTCGGAAGTGCCAAGCCCCCCTCCCTGCGCCCCCGTTCAAGAAGCACCTTCTTCACCCTCGGGACTTTCCCGGCCCATATAAAACCCGAGATCGCCGCGTTCATCTTCCTAAAGAATGCCGTAGGAGTAAAGATTGGGAGACACAGAAACACAAACAGCAATCTCGGGAGGATTGTCATCTTCACAGTCTGTACCCTCCCCGCCAGCGACAGCGGGAGCACATCCCACCGACGGACGTCCCCTTTCATTTCAAATACTACTCGCTCCAGACCAGTCTGCCTGAATTGAACAACAAAGATCAAGAAGACGGCTTGCAGTCTTTCCAATAATATACACCGCGATGCATTAGCTTGGAAGTGAATGTGCTATGAACCTGTCACAAATTGTAACTCACCTAGTTGTCATTCTGGTACAAGGTGAAGTTCAGACGATCATAAACCTATGGCTTCCTTGTTCAATTGCTCATGGTAGCAGTTCCCAGCGGCCACTTCAATGCAGATTTACCTGCTTATTATAATTTGTTATGGTGACAGTTTAGGCCAATTTATAATATTGTTTTGTATTATTTTCTTGGTGCTGCTCTTGAAAATAATAATAATAAAATAATCGCTTATTGTCACAAGTAGGCTACAATGAAGTTACTGTGAAAAGCCCCTAGTCGCCACATTCCAGCGCCTGCTCGGGGAGGCTGGTACAGGAATTGAACCGTGCTGCTGGCATTGTTTTGTATGACAAGCCAGCTGTTTAGCCCAGTGTGCTAAACCGGCCCCCAAAGTTGGACTTAACCATTAAATGTAATGTCTGTAAATATCAGTTTGTTGAAATATTGAATTCAAAATTGTTCAGAAGTTTGTTTTGACTGGAGACTTTCCAATGCATTTCTGAGGAAGGAGTGCATGGGGCCATCCGAGATGAGATAAGTGAGGCAGATCGAGAGATCTTTCGACATTACTTTGCAATGTGCTTTAACTATAATCTCAGAAGCACAATCCTTTCATTCCTCCCGTGTCTGCTTAGATCTCACCCTTTAAAAAAAAAAACCAGGCCAAGTGTTAGATTTGTTTGTGGGAGAGCACTTTGGAGACAGTGACCACAATTCAGTGTCTTTCACTGTTGCAATGGAGAGGGATAGGGCCATACGGCAGGGCAAGGTTTATAATTGGGGGAGGGGTAATTATGATGCGATTAGGCAAGAATTAGGGAGCATAAGATGGGAGCAGAAACTGTCAGGGAAAGGCACAAATGAAAAGTGGAGCTTGTTCAAGGAACAAATACTGCGTGTCCTTGACAGGTATGTCCCTGTCAGGAGGGGAGGAAATGGCCGTGTGAGGGAACCATGGTTCACAAACGAGGTTGAAAGTCTCGTCAAGAGGAAAAAGGAAGCATATGTAAGGATGAGAAAACAAGGTTCAGTTGGGTCGCTTGAGGGTTACAAGGTAGCAAGGAATGAGCTAAAAAAAAAGGGCTTAGGAGAGCTAGGAGGGGGCATGAGAAGTCCTTGGCAGGTCAGATCAAGGAAAACCCTAAGGCTTTTTACTCTTATGTGAGAAATAAAAGAATGACCAGGGCGAGGGTAGGGCCGGTCAAGGACAGTAGTGGGAACTTGTGCATGGAGTCAGAAGAGATAGGAGAGGCGTTGAATGAATACTTTTGTTCAGTGTTCACCAAGGAGAGGGGCCATGTTTTTGAGGATGAGAGTGTGATACAGGCGGGTAGGCTGGAGGAGGTAGATGTTCTGAGGGAAGATGTATTAGCAATTTTGAAAAACCTGAGGGTCGACAAGTCCCCTGGGAAAAATAGGATATATCCAAGGATTCTTTGGGAGGCAAGGGATGAGATTGCAGAGCCTTTGGCTTTGATCTTTGGGTCCTCACTGTCCACGGGGATAGTGCCAGAGGACTGGAGAGCGGCGAGTGATGTTCCTCTTTTCAAGAAAGGGAATAGGAATGACCCTGGCAATTATAGGCCGGTTAGTCTCATTTCGGTGGTCAGTAAGTAAATGGAAAGGTCCTGAGGGATAGGAATAATGATCATTTGGAAAGATGCAACTTAATCCGGGATAGTCAACACGGATTTGTTATCATAGAACCTTACAGCGCAGTACGGGCCCTTCGGCCCTTGATGTTGCGCCGACCTGTGAAACCCCTCTAAAGCCCATCTACACTATTCCATTATCGTCCATATGTCTATCCGATGACAATTTGAATGCGTTTAGCGTTGGCGAGTCCACTACTGTTGCAGGCAGGGCATTCCATGCCCTTACTACTCTCTGAGTAAAGAAACTACCTCTGACATCTGTCCTATATCTATCTCCCCTCAATTTAAAGCTATGTCCCCTCGTGCTAGACATCACCATGCGAGGAAATAGGTTCTCACTGTCCACCGTATCTAATCCTCTGATCATCTTGTATGCCTCAATTAAGTCACCTCTAACCTTCTTCTCTCTAATGAAAACAGCCTCAAGTCCCTCAGCCTTTCCTCGTAAGATCTTCCCTCCATACCAGGCAACATCCTGGTAAATCTCCTCTGCACCCTTTCCAATGCTTCCACATCCTTCCTATAATGCGGCAACCAGAACTGCACGCAATACTCCAAATGCGGCCGCACCAGAGTTTTGTACAACTGCAACATGACCTCATGGCTCCGAAACTCAATTCCGCTACCAATAAAAGCTAACACACCGTACGCCTTCTTAACAACCCTCTCAACCTGGGTGGCAACTTTCAGGGATCTATGTACATGGACACCGAGATCTCTCTGCTCATCCACACTACCAAGAATCTTCCCATTAGCCCAGTACTCTGTCTTCCTGTTATTCCTTCCAAAATGAATCACCTCACACTTTTCTGCATTAAACTCCATTTGCCACCTGTCAGCCCAGCTCTGCAGCTTATCTATGTCCCTCTGTAACTTGTAACATCCTTCTGCACTGTCCACAACTCCACCGACTTTAGTGTCATCTGCAAATTTACTCACCCATCCTTCTACGCCCTCCTCCAGGTCATTTATAAAAATGACAAAAAGCAGTGGCCCCAAAATAGATCCTTGTGGTACACCACTAGTAACTGGAGACCAGTCTGAACATTTCCCATCAACCACCACCCTTTGTCTTCTTCCAGCTAGCCAATTTCTGAAGGGTAAGTCTTGCCTCACAAATTTGATTGAATTCTTTGAGGAGGTAACTAAGTGTGTAGATGAAGGTAGAGCAGTTGATGTCGTATACATGGATTTCAGTAAGGCGTTTGATAAGGTTCCCCATGATGAAAGTAAGGAGGTGTGGGCTAGAGGGAAATTTGGTCAATTGGATAAGTAACTGGCTATCACATAGAAGACAGAGGGTGGTGGTGGATGGAAAATTTTCAGACTGGAGACCAGTTACCAGCGGTGTACCACAGGGTTCAGTGCTGGGTCCTCTGTTATTTGTGATTTTTATCAATGACTTGGAGGAGGGGGCTGAAGGGTGGGTCAGTAAACTTGCTGATGACACCAAGATTGGTGGAGTAGTGGATGAGGTGGAGGGCTGTTATGGGATGAGGTGGAGGGCTGTTGTAGGCTGCAAAGAGACATTGATAGGATGCAGAGCTGGGCCAAAAAATGGCAAATGGAGTTTAAC
Source organism: Scyliorhinus canicula (assembly GCF_902713615.1). Lineage (NCBI taxonomy): Eukaryota > Metazoa > Chordata > Chondrichthyes > Carcharhiniformes > Scyliorhinidae > Scyliorhinus > Scyliorhinus canicula. The sequence continues at coordinate 283,416,315 of NC_052147.1, forward strand.
CTTGATAAGTGCGAGGTGATTAATTTTGCTCGGACAAATTTGAAGGCGGATTACAGGGTCAACAGCAGGGTTCTGAGGAATGTGGAGGAACAGAGAGATCTTGGGGTTCATGTCCACAGATCTCTGAAGGTTGCCACTCAAGTGGATAGAGCCGTGAAGAAGGCTTATAGTGTGTTAGTGTTTATTAACAGGGGGCTTGTGTTTAAGAGCCGCGGGGTTATGCTGCAACTGTACATGACCCTGGTGAGACCACATTTGGAGTGCTGTGTGCCGTTCTGGTCACCCCACTATAGGAAGGATGTGGAAGCATCGGAAAGGGTGCAAAGGAGATTTACCAGGATGCTGCCTGGTTTGGAGGATAGGTCTTATAAGGAAAGGTTGAGGGAGTGAGGGCTTTTCTCTTTGGAGCGGAGGAGGATTAGAGACGACTTAATAGAGGTTTATAAGAAGATGAGGGGGATAGATAGAGTGGACATTCAGAGACTATTTCCTCGGGTGAATGTAGCTGTTACAAGGGGGCATAACGATAAGGTTCAGGGTGGGAGATATAGGAGGGATATCCGAGGTAGGTTCTTTACTCAGAGAGTGGTTAGGGTGTGGAATGGACTGCCTGCTGTGATAGTGGAGTCGGACACTTTAGGAACTTTCAAGCGGTTATTGGATAGGCACATGGAGCACACCAGAATGACAGGGAGTGGGATAGCTTGATCTTGGTTTCGGACAATGCTCGGCACAACATCGAGGGCCGAAGGGCCTGTTCTGTGCTTTACTGTTCTATGTTCTATTTGCTCAATTACCCCGCCCAAATTTAGTTTATGAAGCTGACCCCAGTCCCTCGATTCTTGCATCTCCAGGTACCTAAAACTCCCTCCCACCACTTTGAACAGCATCTCCCTCAGTCTCATCTCCTGCCCCCTTGCCTGGATCGTGAAGACCTCGCTATTGCCCATATTCAGTTTGTAACCTGAGAACCGGCCAAATTCCTCCAGTAATTCCATAATTCCTGCAATTTCCCCCAATTGGTCTGTTGTATAAAGGAGTAAATCATCCACATAGAGCGAGACCCTATGTTCCAAACCCCCCCCCCCCTCACTATCCCCTGCCAAATGTTCGATGTCCTCAGCGCCATTGTCAAGGGCTCTATGGCCAGGGCAAACAGTAGTGGGGAGAGTGGACACCCCTGCCTTTTCCCCCTGCCCAGACTAAAATACTCTGATCGAACCCGTTTGGTCCTTACATTCGCCACTGGTGCCTGATGTAGCAACCGGACCCAGTCCACAAATCCCTGCCCAAACCCAAACCTTCCCAGGACATCCCACAGGTACTCCCACTCCACCCGTTCGCCTTTTCCGCGTCCATGGCCACCACCACCGCAACCTCGCGCCCCTTCGCAGGCACCATTATTACATTTAGGAGCCGCCTAATGTTGGAATTCAGGTGTTGTCCCTTTACAAATTCCGCCTGGTACCCCCCTATTACCCCCGGAACACAATCCTCTATGCGCATAGCCAAGACCTTTGCCAGCAATTTCACATCCAAATTCAACAGGGAGATCGGCCTATACGACCCACAGCTCTCCGGATCTTTATCTCGCTAAAAAATAATGGAAATTGCTGCCTGCGATAACGTTGGGGGGAGCACTCCCAGCTCCTTGGACTCATTAAAAGCCTTTACCAGGAGCGGCCCCAACAGCCCGGAAAACTTTTTATAAAACTCAACCGGGTATCCGTCAGGTCCCGGGGGGGAAACCCGATTGCATCGCCCCCCAGCCCGTCTCCAAGCCCAAAGGGGGTACCAGACCCTCCACCAACCGCCTAGGCTGGAGGTTAAATTTAGCTCGAGGCGGGAGCAGAGGACGGGGAGGCGGTTAGACCCGGGGCTCTTGGCAGAAAAAAGGTTCTGTGACGAGGTGCAGGTTGATGCGTTCGGCAGGTCGGTTCGATGTGGGCTGCACTCGATGGAGGGAAGTTAGAAACAGACGTCTAACACTGGAGAAGATCCAACACTGTTTTATTCAACTATAGAACTGCTATACATATTCAGCTGGGGGTCGACACTATACTGATCTGGCTGGAGACCTAGTACTAGCCTGACCAGACTTACTAGCTACCGCATGGTGTTTGCACTGACTAGCTCGTGGACCCTGACTGTCTCAGCGGCTGGGTCCAGAGAGAGCGGGAAACCTAGTGCCCTCTGGCTTTATAGTGGTAGTATCCTGTCTGGTGATTGGCTGCTCTGTTCTGTGTGCTTACTGGTCATCCTGTGTGTCAATCACTGCCTGTCTGCACCTCATTATGTACATGAGTGGATATTATGACACGGCTGGTGATGAAGAACTATGTGCTAGCTGAACCAGAATGGAGAGGTATCGGTGGCCACATTTTGGGAGGCATTGAAGGCGGTGGTTCAGGGGGAGATTATCTCGTTTAAGGAGATAGGGGAAGGAGGGAGGAGTGGGTGGACAGGGAACATTCGAGGGCTGAGATACCCTCAATCACGACACAGGAGAGAAGATAGATGATTCAAAGGCTTTAATCATTTGAGAACTGTACAGCAGCCGAGAAGTGTGCTCATCACATGCTGCCGAGTGAGCCTGATCTTATATACCGTTTCCTGGGGGCGGAGCCAGAGGCGGAGTCCCCCAGGGTTCCAAGCCCGGTCTTAAAGGGCCAATGCATTAAAGTAAGGTACCATTATATCAGCTACTGATACCATTCATCACAAGGGCCAAGGAGGGATTGGCAAAGGGAAAGCAGTTACAGGGGCAGTTCGACAGGCTGACAACAGGAAAGGCTGTGGGGCAGCTACGGAGGGTGAGGGGGGTGAAATGAAATGAAAAATGAAATGAAATGAAAATCGCTTATTGTCACGAGTAGGCTTCAAATGAAGTTACTGTGAAAAGCCCCTAGTCGCCACATTCCGGCGCCTGTTCGGGGAGGCTGGTACGGGAATCGAACCGTGCTGTTGGCCTGCCTTGGTCTGCTTTCAAAGCCAGCGATTTAGCCCTGTGCAGTATGAATATGGAGAGAAGGCGAGCCACATGCTAGTCCACAAGCGACAGAGGCAGGCTAGGTCCAGAGAAATCCTGAGAGTGCGGACAGTGAAGGGGGAGGAAGTGTCGGAGTGAGGGAAGATAAATGAGGCCTTCAGGGAGTATTGTAGGAATCTGTACAGGGTTGGTTGGATTGGGTTGGACTTGTTTATCGTCACGTGTACCGAGGTACAGTGAAAAGTATTTTTCTGCGAGCAGCTCAACAGATCATTGAGTACATGGGAAGAAAAGGGAATTAAACAAAATTCAAGAAAATGCAAGGTATACGATGTAACTACATAAGCATCGGCATCGGATGAAGCAGACAGGGTGTAGTGTTAATCAGGTCAGTCCATAAGAGGGTCATTTAGGAGTCTGGTGACAGTGGGGAAGAAGCTGTTTTTGAGTCTGTTCGTGCGTGTTCTCAGACTTCTGTATCTCCTGCCCGATGGAAGAAGTTGGAAAAGTGAGTAAGCCGGGTGGGAGGGATCCTTGATTATGCTGCCCGCTTTCCCCAGGCAGCGGGAGGTGTAGATGGAGTCCATGGATGGGAGGCAGGTTTGTGTGATGGACTGGGCGGTATTCACGACTCTCTGAAGTTCCTTGCGGTCCTGGGCCGAGCAGTTGCCATACCAGGCTGTGAAGCAGCCAATAGGATGCTTTCTCTGGTGCACCCGGGGAGTGAGGGAGGAGACATGGGGCTGGAACTCCCACAGCTGGATGAGGAAAGGAGAAAGGCGCTGGAGGAGCCTTTAGGACTGAGCGAGGTGATGGAAAGTATAAAAGGGATGAACTATTAGCACACTGGGCTAAATCGCTGGCTTTGAAAGCAGACCAAGGCAGGCCAGCAGCACGGTTCAGCCTCCCGTAACAGCCTCCCCGAACAGGCGCCGGAATGTGGCGACTAGGGGCTTTTCACAGTAACTTCATTGAAGCCTACTCGTGACAATAAGCGATTTTCATTTCATTTCTTTGTCAAACCTGGTTTTACAGGTTTTAGCTGTTAACTTTAAAATCAGTGCAGAGATCATGGAATTTCATAGAATTTACAGTGCAGAAGGAGGCCATTCAGCCCATCGAGTCTGCACCGGCTCTTGGAAAGAGCACCCTACCCAAGGTCAACACCTCCACCCTATCCCCATAACCCAGTAACCCCACCCAACACGAAGGGCAATTTTGGACACTAAGGGCAATTTAGCATGGACAATCCACCTAGGTTCATCTTCCTAAAGAATGCCTTAGGGGTAAAGATTGGGAGACACTGAAACACAAACAGCAATCTCGGGAGGATTGTCATCTTCACAGTCTGTACCCTCCCCGGCAGTGACAGCGGGAGCACATCCCACCGACGGACGTCCCCTTTCATTTCAAATACTACTCTCTCCGGACCAGTCTGCCTGAATTGAACAACAAAGATCAAGAAGACGGCTTGCAGTCTTTCCAATAATATACACCGTGATGCATTAGCTTGGAAGTGAATGTGCTATGAACCTGTCACAAATTGTAACTCACCTAGTTGTCATTCTGGTACAAGGTGAAGTTCAGACGATCATAAACCTATGGCTTCCTTGTTCAATTGCTCATGGTAGCAGTTCCCAGCGGCCACTTCAATGCAGATTTACCTGCTTATTATAATTTGTTATGGTGACAGTTTAGGCCAATTTATAATATTGTTTTGTATTATTTTCTTGGTGCTGCTCTTGAAAATAATAATAATAATAAAATAATCGCTTATTGTCACAAGTAGGCTACAATGAAGTTACTGTGAAAAGCCCCTAGTCGCCACATTCCAGCGCCTGCTCGGGGAGGCTGGTACAGGAATTGAACCCGCGCTACTGGCATTGTTTTGTATGACAAGCCAGCTGTTTAGCCCAATTGAACCCGCGCTACTGGCATTGTTTTGTATGACAAGCCAGCTGTTTAGCCCAGTGTGCTAAACCGGCCCCCAAAGTTGGATTTAACATTAAATGTAATGTCTGTAAATATCAGTTTGTTGAAATATTGAATTCAAAATTGTTCAGAAGTTTGTTTTGACTGGAGACTTTCCAATGCATTTCTGAGGAAGGAGTGCATGGGGCCATCCGAGATGAGATAAGTGAGGCAGATCGAGAGATCTTTCGACATTACTTTGCAGTGTGCTTTAACTATAATGTCAGAAGCACAATCCTTTAATTCCTCCCGTGTCTGCTTAGATCTCACCCTTTAAAAAAAAACCAGGCCAAGTGTTAGATTTGTTTGTGGGAGAGCACTTTGGAGACAGTGACCACAATTCAGTGTCTTTCACTGTTGCAATGGAGAGGGATAGGGCCATACGGCAGGGCAAGGTTTATAATTGAGGGAGGGGTAATTATGATGCGATTAGGCAAGAATTAGGGAGCATAAGATGGGAGCAGAAACTGTCAGGGAAAGGCACAAATGAAAAGTGGAGCTTGTTTCAAGGAACAAATACTGCGTGTCCTTGATAGGTATGTCCCTGTCAGGCAGGGAGGAAATGGCCGTGTGAGGGAACCGTGGTTCACAAAAGAGGTTGAATGTCTCGTCAAGAGGAAAAAGGAAGCGTATGTAAGGATGAGAAAACAAGGTTCAATTGGGTCACTTAAGGGTTACAAGGTAGCAAGGAATGAGCTAAAAAAAAAGGGCTTAGGAGAGCTAAGAGGGGGCATGAGAAGTCCTTGGCAGGCCAGATCAAGGACAACCCCAAGGTTTTTTACTCTTATGTGAGAAATAAAAGAATGACCAGGGTGAGATTAGGGCCGGTCAAGGACAGTAGTGGGAACTTGTGCATGGAGTCAGAAGAGATAGGAGAGGCGTTGAATGAATACTTTTGTTCATTTCTTTGTCAAACCTGGTTTTACAGGTTTTAGCTGTTAACTTTAAAATCAGTGCAGAAATCATGGAATTTCATAGAATTTACAGTGCAGAAGGAGGCCATTCAGCCCATCGAGTCTGCACCGGCTCTTGGAAAGAGCACCCTACCCAAGGTCAACACCTCCACCCTATCCCCATAACCCAGTAACCCCACCCAACACGAAGGGCAATTTTGGACACTAAGGGCAATTTAGCATGGACAATCCACCTAACCTGCACATCTTTGGACTGTGGGAGGAAACCGGAGCACCCGGAGGAAACCCACGCACACACGGGGAGGATGTGCAGACTCCGCACAGACAGTGACCCAAGCTGGAATTGAACCTGGGACCCTCGGAATCGAGCTGTGAAGCAATTATGCTATCCACAATGCTACCATGCTGCCCTAATGATCTATGGACTGTCTATGTTCTGTCTGTGTGGAGTTTGCACATTCTCCCCGTGTTTGCGTGGGTTTCGCCCCCACAACCCAAAGATGTGCAGGGTAGGTCGATTGGCCGCGCTAAATTGCCCCTTAATTGGAAAAAAATGAATTGGGTACTCTAAATTTATAAAAAAATATAGAAACAAAAAAACGAAGGCAATGCCAAGCTGGTTTGCAGGCTGGGACATGCAGGCTGTGTAAACGCTTGCCAACGTGGGATGGCTGGGGATGCGAGACTGACATGGGACGTGTTTCTGCTTTTGTTTCTGAATCTGCATCTGCAGTGAAAAGGCATCAGTGACTTCAGAGAGTGGAATTAAGTTCAAAGGAACTGGCGCTGAGAGAGAGGCCCACCATTTGTGGGGGAAAATAGTTCAAATAATCAGCGAGCGCTTCCGCATAGCCCTTGGTTCAGACAGCCTGCACAGTCTCATTGAGAGGATGATCAAAGATAAACTACTTCCTTGGTGTTGATTGAGGTGATGTGGAGATGCCGGTGTTGGACTGGGTTGGGCGCAGTCTTACATCACCAGGTTAAAGTCCAACAGGTTTGTTTCGAATAACTAGCTTTCGGAGCACAGCTTCATTAGGTTACACGCCTGAGGAAAGGCAGGGATCGAGAGATTTGGGGATCTCTTCATTGAGGAGGGTTTCCCGAGACTGGAGGCATTAGAGGAGGAGTTTGAGTTGCCGGGTGGTAACGGGTTTCAGTACCAACAGGTACGGGACTTCGTCCGGAGCAATGTTCCAAGCTTCCCTCGCCTCCCACTGAGGGGACTACAGGAGAAGGTGGTGTCTAAAACGGGGGTTGGGGAGGGGAGGGTCTCGGAAATATACAATGAGTTGATGGAGTGGGAAGGAGTCCCAATCGGGGAGGTGAAGAGGAAGTGGGAGGAGGAGTTGGGAGGGGAGCTGGAAGTTGGACTATGGGAGAAGGCCCTGAGGAGAGTCAATTCATCCTCATCGTGTGCCAGGCTCAGCCTGATCCAGTTCAAGGTGGTTCATAGGGCCCACATGGCTGTGGCCCGGATGAGTAGGATTTTTGAGGAAGTGGAGGAAAGGTGCGGACGGTGCTGTGGGGGTAACCCGGTGATTCATGTGTATATGTTCTGGGCGTGTCCGAAGATGGGATTCTGGCAGGGATTTGCGGACGTCATGTGAGAGATCCTGGAAGGGAGGGTGACTCTGAGTCCAGAAATGGCAATATTTACGGTATCGGAAGATCCGGGGAGGGAGGGGGGGAGGGGGGGGGGGCGATATTCTGACCTTCTCCTCCCTGGTGGCCCGGAGACGGATTTTGCTGGGATGAAGGGACTCGGAGCCCCCGAAGTCGGGGGTGTGGGTTAGTGACATGGCAGGGTTTCTCAAGCTGGAAAAGATTAAGTCCGCCTTGAGAGGTTCAACTCAGGGGTTGGCTCGGAGGTGGCAGCCGTTCATCGACTTCTTTAAGGGAAACTGAACGTCAGCAGAAAGGGGGGGGGGAGAAAATGGGAGGCATGGCAGTGTAAAATAAGGACAGGGAATCTAATAAACGGGTAGTCAGGAGCTAGGGCGGGAGGGTGGTTGGGAATGTTATTGTGATGTGGTTGCCTGCGTCGGGCCACTAGATTGTTTAGAATGTTAATTTGGTAAATTTGTTAAACTGGGAAAATTACAAATGCTTCAATAAAATATTTTCTAAAAAAAAGTTTCAAAAACGGATCCCACTTGTTCCACAATCTCACCAAATATTTGTCCCCCTCCATCATTTCCCAGCTCAGTCATGTCTCTGTCAGTCCTGTTGCCCCTATGTTGTAGTTCGTCATCTGCAGAGTCCTGATACAACCGGAATAACTTCACCGGGACTTTCAGTCGCTTGTGGAGTTTTTCTTCCATTGCTCGCTCACTGTTCCTGAGATACTGTCAATCCACTCGTCAGATTCTCAGTCTGTTTCTTAGCATTTTCCTGGTCTGTTTTCAAAGTCCGGATTTGCTCTTGTACACCGCGCACCCTCGGGTGGCTTTCTCCGTTCCTGCAGCTAAGTGCCGGCTCGAACGGAAAATCCACGGGAGGTTTACGCAAAAGAATATCAGCGCCAACCAAAACTCCTGCATCCAGCACCAAAAAGGGCCGGAGAATGGCCACACAACATGGCGCCGGCCGGCATCCGCAACCCCACAACCACCCCCACCACCAGTGCCCCAGCCTTTGCGGAAGGCCCCCTGGCCAATAGCACGGATCCCGGCTGAGTGTGGCGGAGCTGGACACGGTCCACAGCCAGCACGCCGGCTTTCCGTACAGCTGAGCCCACACGTCAACCGCGCCATCGGGAACTCGGCCCATCAGGGGTGGAGCATCGCGGGAGGGCCTGCCAATGACGGCATGTGGCGCGCGACGCGGCTGTGCCAATTCTGAGGGGGGCGGAGCATGGCTGACTGCCGTCAAACCGGTGGCAGCCCCCATTTGGGCGTCGGAGCCCATTCTCCGCCCAATTGCCGAACACGATTTCGGCGTCGGGCAACGGAGAATCCCGCCCCTCATCTTTCAAATTGTTCAGATCTGATTGGTGCACAACAGTTCTGAGGCAGTACCCTCCTGATTGGTCAGCTCATACAGACAGAAGGGCCAGGCTGAAACAGGCAGATCATTAGCGGCGCTGGCTACTGCCCTCAACGTCAAACCCCTCCTTCCGTCCCCCCCACCCCCCCCCCCCCCACCTCCCCGGACCGTGTCTGAGTGCTCAGTGTGGAAGAGGCAGGGCGTCCCAATGACCTTATGGACTGCAGTGGGGCTATGAGGCATTACCCGATGTTGAGCAACTCCTTTATGCATTGGCTGCCTAGGTGGTGACTTTGCCACTGATTTCCATGCCCCCTCTGAGGGGAGTGTGGGCAGTGGAGGATCCACTTACCCTGACGCCGCGGATGAGGTCATTCGTCCATTTCTAGCACTGGGGGCATTCCTTCAGTGGAGGCCGTGGGCACTAACCACTCAAGCGGCCTCCTCCCATGCAGGGCTGGGAACACCCGTCAGCCTCCTCCTTCCATCCCTGGGGTACAGGGCGCCTGGCCTCCACTGCATTGAGCCTGGATCGGTGGGACATCTCTTTCTGGGATGCTATTTGCCTGCCCTTTGGTGTAAACAGACACAAAATATATGTTAAATTCATCGGCATGTCCTAATTTTTCATTGTTAACTCCTCAGCGAAGAATGTATAATGAGATCAGACATCTACTGAACCAGCTGTGCCCCAGAAAACAAACAGCTCCCTCTCTGTGATCTAGTCTGTCAATTGCACAGTTTACTTCCCATAAGACCAGAATGCCATAAGACATAGGAGCAGAATTAGGTCACTAGGCCCATCGAGCCTGCTCTGCCATTCAATCATTTCTCATCCCCATTCTCCTGCCTTCTCCCCATAACCCCTGCTCCCTTTATTAATCAAGAACCTATCTATCTCTGTCTTAAAGACACTCAGTGATTTGGCCTCCACAGCCTTCTGCGGCAAAGAGTTCCACAGATTCACCACCCTCTGGCTGAAGAAATTCCTCCTCATCTCTGTTTTAAACGATCGTCCCTTTAGTCTGAGGCTGTGTCCTCTGCTTCTAGTTTTTCCTACAAGTGGAAACATCCTCTCCATGTCCACTCTATGCAGGCCTCACAGTATCCTGTAAGTTTCAATAAGATCCCCCCTCATCCTTCTATACACTATACTCCAACGTGTACAGACCCCGAGTCCTCAACCGTTCCTCATACGACAAGCTCTTCATTCCAGGGATCATTCTAACACAAGATAAAGAAGTGTCAACTGCTTGCAATTTCTGCTATTGATACTTTAAAGAACAAAGAAAAGTACAGCACAGGAACAGTCCCTTCGGCCCTCCAAGCCCGTACCGACCATGCTGCCCGTCTAAACTAAAATCTTCTACACTTCCGGGGTCCGTATCCCTCTATTCCCGTCCTATTCATGTATTTGTCAAGATGCCCCTTAAACGTCTCTTATCGTCTCTGCTTCCACCACCTCCTCCGGCAGCGAGTTCCAGGCACCCACTACCCTCTGTGTAAAAAACTTGCCTCGTACATCTCCTCTAAACCTTGCCCCTCGCACCTTAAACCTATGCCCCCTAGGAATTGACCCCTCTACCCTGGGGAAAAGTTTCTGACTATCCACTCTGTCTATGCCCCTCATACTTTTGTAGACCTCTATCAGGTCGCCCCTCAACCTCCTTCGTTCCAGTGAGAACAAACCAAGTTTATCCAACCTCTCCTCATAGCTAATGCCCTCCATACCAGGCAACATCCTGGTAAATCTCTTCTGCACCCTCTCTAAAGCCTCCACATCTTTCTGGTAGTGTGGCGACCAGAATTGAACACTGTACTCCAAGTGTGGCCTAACTAAGGTTCTATACAGCTGCAACATGACTTGCCAATTTTTATACTCAATATCTCTCGTTATCCAAGAATCCTGAAATTATCCGTATTTATCCTCCTTCCGCACAGGAACATGCCGGTCCTGAATTTCTTTCAACTGACATTTGAAAGCCTCCCACATGTCAGATGTTGATTTACCCTCAGACATCCGCCCCCAATCTAGGTTCTTCAGTTCCTGCCTAATATTGTTATAATTAGCCTTCCCCCAGTTTAGCACATTCACCCTAGGACCACTCTTATCCTTGTCCACCAGCACTTTAAAACTTACTGAATTGTGGTCACTGTTCCCAAAATGCTCCCCGACTGAAACTTCTACCACCTGGCCGGGCTCATTCCCCAATACCAGGTCCAGTACAGCCCTTCCCTAGATGGACTGTCTAAATATTGTTTTAAGAAGCTCTCCTGGATGCTCCTTACAAACTCTGCCCCGTCCAATCCCCGAGCACTAAGTGAGTCCCAGTCAATATTGGGGAAGTTAAAGTCGCCCGCCACAACAGCTCTGTTGCTTTTACTCCTTTCCAAAATCTGTCAACCTTAAAGGGTCTGGGTGGTTGACACCTTCATGGGCGAAAGGAATATTTTAAAAGAAAGTAGAACGATAGGAACAAATGATTGTTTTCAGCTTTTTCACACACTATTGTTACCATAGGGTTCGCTGTTTCCTTACAAAGTGTATAATTGGTGAATGACAATGAAAGTGCCACGCGGAGGGTATGATGGTGATGACGGGTGGATAGAGGGCGTGGAGTGGCATGAGCTGGCATTGAGGGGTGGTAGGGGTTGAGAGCAAGAGAGTTGTTCTTCGGTTTTCTGTCATCATCATAACTGCTTTGGCACCTGGTCGCCCACATCGCTTCACCCAAACTCTTCCCAGGGGTGGCAAGGCCTACGCCAGTTAGTAGCTCCATCCCCCCCCCCCCCCCCCCCCCCCCCCAACCCGGAACCAACACCCTGTTTCTGGTGACACTTCCTCCCCAGGTGGGAAGCTGAGCCAGGAAATCATTTCCCAAATCTCACTCCCCTCCTCGAGGATTAAAATCAAAGCCTCAAAGTTTCAGGCCAATGACCTGAGATCAGAAAGTGGAGGATGCGCGAATTTAAAAAAAGGTTTTTTTTAATATAAATTTAGATTACCCAATAATTTTTTCCAATTAAGGGTCAATTTAGCGTGGCCAATCCACCTACTCTACACATTTTTTTTTGGGTTGTGGGGGCGAAACCCACGCAGACACGGGGAGAACGTGCAAACTCCACACGGGCAGTGACCCAGAGCCGGGATCGAACCTGGGACCTCAGCGCCGTGAGGCAGCTGTGCTAACCACTAGGCCACCGTGCTGCCCAAAAAAAGGTTTTAAACAAATGTGGAGCCGGGGGGAAAGGCGAGCGGGGCAAGAAGGGATGCCTGGGATGTGGTGGAATGGACGGAAGATTAAATGACAAACAAAAAAGAAGGTGGCGACGGGGACAAGTAAAGAAAGAAAAGGTGAGTGAGGGGGAGCTGCATAATAAGAGAGAGAGAGAGAGAGAGCGGGAGGGAAGCATGAAAAATGTGGCAAGTGGCAAAGGCTCCCATGGCCTGGGAACGTGGCGAAGAGTAGTTAGACCTCGAGTGCGGAGCACCCCAACTGTTCCACAGGTAGGGCCTCCATCCGGAGCAGCAGCCCCCATTCCCCCCCCCCCCATCCGGAGCAGCAGCCCCCATTCCCCCCCCCATCCGGAGCAGCAGCCCCCATTCCCTCCCCCACCCCCACCCCCATCCGGAGCAGCAGCCCCCATTCCCCCCCCCCCCCCCCCCCACCCCACTCAACGCCCCTGGTGTATCCAGCTTCCAACACCAGTCGCTGCTGTCTGAGAATATAGTAAGAAGTCTTACAACACCAGGCTAAAGTCCAACAGGTTTGATTCAAACACGAGCTTTCGGAGCGCAGCTCCTTCCTCAGGTGAATGGCGAGGTCACCTCGCCATTCACCTGTGGAAGGAGCTGCGCTCCGAAAGCTCGTGTTTGAATCAAACCTGTTGGACTTTAACCTGGTGTTGTCAGACTTCTTACTGTGCTCACCCCAGTCCAACGCCGGCATCTCCACATCATGCCTGAGAATATGGGCGTGGCGGTTGAGATGGAAAGCTGTTGATCTGAAGGCTGAGTTTGGAAGCCGGTAGAACAGCAACAAGCAGATGGCGTGCTGCTCCTCAGGCTGACGGGCAGGAGCCCAAACAAGCTCAACCTGAGGCGGAACACTCAATTATTACCAGTCACGCATTTGGCTCCAACACAATGAAAACGGCTATTACCACTGGGAAAACAACTCCATTATTTCAGAAAGGTGTGAGAGAGAAAGCAAGAACATTATAGGCTTGTTTGTCTAACACTTGTTGTGGGCAAGTTATTGGAATCTATAACGTAGGACAGAGTTACCGAGCACAATGAGAAATTTGAGCTGATTAAAGAGAGCCAACATGAATTTGCAAACGTGTCCATTGAAGCGTCTTACAAAGCAAATTGAATGTTTGGCAGGGGGATATCTTTGGATGTGGTTTTGCTTCCAGAAGGCAGTCACTAAAGTTTCACATTAGAGACGGTTCAGTAGAATTAAGCCCCTGGCAGGGCCGCCTGATGCCTCACGGGAGGGTGGCGGCTGATTGGGTGTCGGGGGGGGGGGGGGGGGGGGGGGTATGGGGGGGGGTGGGGTGCGGGTTTTTGGTGTGTGGCACCGATATGAAATGAAAGTCGCTTATTGTCACGAGTAGGCTTAAATGAAGTTACTGTGAAAAGCCCCTAGTCGCCACATTCCGGCACCTGTCCGGGGAGGCTGGTACGGGAATCGAACCGTGCTGCTGGCCTGCTTTAAAAGCCAGCGATTTAGCTCAGTGAGCTAAACCAGCCCCTATGGCCGGTGTCACTCTGCAGGACCAGCTGCCAAGGTGGGTAGTCAGTGGGTGCACACTTGCAAGGCCGTGACATTGGCTGTCCGTGCCTGGATACCGCCCCAGTCCTATGCGGGGGCACACAGGCCACTCCCCCGACCCTGGCAGGACCCCCCCCCCCCCCCCCCCCCCCCATCCCAACCTGCCTGGCCAGTGTCCGGCCCCGGCAGCCCTCAGTCAATCCTCTCTTTCTCCTTCTCCTCTCTCTCTCCCTCATCAGCCACGACACCGGTTTCACGAATTTTAGAAGCACAAGTGAACCACGCCGTCGGGAACTCGGCCAATCGGAGGCGGAGAATCGCGGAGGCCCCGGAGAATCCCGGGTGGGGCCCGCTAATTGTTATATTACTATTTAGTAATATATATATTACTCTTTTTCTTTGCCGAGTTGTTGAAATATAGACGTAGTCTTCCAGGAGATGAGAAAATAGTTTAATGAGTAATATGAAATAAACTAGTGAGTTCTTTTTACTTCAATACTAAACTAGTAAACAAATAACTATAAATTAAACTATTAAGTAAGATAATGCTATATACTAAGATCTGTTAACTTCCTCTCTCTCGAGCTATTTCCTTCTGCACTCTCCACACTCCCAAAACACTCACCTCGAGGAAAGAGCGGGGAAACCTTTTTCTAGGTTTTGGTGGTGTGGCCATCTAGTGATCATTTGCCTGTACTTGCTTAACATTACTTGATCATGTATTACTACATACAGAGATCACTACATCCCCCTTTCTTAAACATTTTTCTTCTGTACACAAAAGAAAATTGTACAGAGGAAATGCAGTGGTTTACATTAGAAAGGCTTGGTACAGCAAATACTTGAAGCACTTTAAGTCCATAGATTGATTTGCGTCTACTTCTGGTAGGGTCTTCTCAATTTTAACGGTGAGGTAGAAGTTTTTTGGAGTGGAATGATGCTGTTGAACATGTCTAGCGACGGATTGATGTAAATCAGGATCAGGAAAAAAACGGAGCGTGAACCTTAACTTGTAGACGATCACAGCGATTTCTCCGAATAAGTACAACGCCTGATGTTTTTCTCAGATATGATCTCGATATTTCAGAACTCGAGCAGAGTCAAGAGTTTTCAGATTCTTGGCATGTTGATCATAGTACTGTTTCTGTTTTTGACGTTGGTGATGATGTTTTTGTACAACATCATGTCGATCTGGATCAGTGACATGCACTTGAAGTAATGTTCTAATGTTTTTCTTAAGTAACATTTGTGCTGGTGATAATCTTTTTTTTCAAAATAATTTTTATTCAAATTTTCACATTTTCACAAAAAAGAAAACAATAACAGAAAATTCTAAGAACAAAAAGAACCCCCCCCCCCCCCCCCCCCCCCCCCCCCCACCCCGGGTTGCTGCTGCTGCTGACCTTTTGTTTTTAACGTTCTGCCAGGAGATCTAGGAATGGTTGGCATCTCCTGAAAAACCCCTGCACTGACCCCCTTAGGGCAAATTTCACCCTCTCCAATTTAATAAACCCCGGCATATCGTTGACCCAGGTCTCCACGCTTGGGGGCCTCGCATCCTTCCATTGGAGCAAGATCCTCCGCCGGGCTACTAGGGACGCAAAGGCCAGAACACCGGCCTCTTTCGCCTCCTGCACTCCCGTCTCCACTGCAACCCCAAATATTGCGAGTCCCCAGCCTGGATTGACCCTGGATCCTCCCACCCTCGATACTGTCCTTGCTACACCCTTTCAAAACTCCCCCAGCGCTGGGCATGCCCAGAACATGTGGACGTGGTTTGCTGGGCTCCCTGAGCACCTAATACACCTGTCCTCGGTCCCAAAAAACCGGCTCATCCTTGTCCCGGTCATATGAGCCCTATGCAGCACCTTAAACTGTATGAGGCTAAGCCTCGCACACGAAGTGGAGGAGTTCACCCTTTCTAGTGCATCGGCCCACGTCCCCTCCTCAATCTCCTCACCCAGCTCCTCCTCCCATTTATCTTTCAGCTCCTCCACCGAGGCCTCGTCTACCTCCTGCATCACCTGGTACACTTCCGAGATCCTCCCCTCTCCAACCCACACCCCCGAGAGTACCCTGGCCTGAACCCCACAGCAGAGGGAACCCCGCCACCTGCCGCCTGACAAACGCCCTTACCTGCATGTACCTAAAGGTGTTCCCCGGGGTGGGCCCAAACTTCCCTTCCAGCTCACCCAGGCTCGCAAACTTCCCGTCTACGAACAGGTCCCCCAGCCTCCTGACACCTGCCCTGTGCCAACTCAGGAACCCGCCATCAATTCTCCCCGGAACAAACCGGTGGTTCCCCCGTATCGGGGACCCCATCGAGGCCCCCACCTCCCCCCCCTGTGCTGCCTCCATTGCCCCCAAATCTTGAGGGTAGCTGCCCCCTCAGGTGTGCGAACACGCGGGAGCGTTTGACCGGCCCATTCAGTCCCCTCACATTCGGAGGGCCAGCTGCCCCCCTCCCCCGTCGACTAGCCATCACCCTCCCGTAATCCCCCACGTGCCCGCGCCCCCCCCCGCTCAGCCCGTTCCCCACAGCGACAGACCCCCATCCCGACCCCCTCTGCCCGCTCCAGCTCCTTCTTGAACATTCCGGCAGCAACCCGGATGATAATCTGAGGTCAACGGTGATGATCGGTAAGATAACAAAGCTAAGTAGACGTCAGATTGTGCGTCTCCAGCCTCACTTGATAATTGCTTGGTAATATGATTGCCTTTCTCAACCTTTCCATTAGACTGCGGCAAAGGAAGGCTTGAGGTGATACGGCAGAAATTGTATGTTGTTGCGAATTCCATCCATTCGCAGCTGGTAAAACATGGATCATTATCAAACATTATGGTTGGCGGTATTCCACGGATCATTATCAGACATTATGGTTGGCGGTAAAACACGGATCGCAGTGATGTCTTCGCATGCTTTAATAACAGATGCGCAAATGAGATCAGTCAGTTTCATGACTTCTGGAAAGTTCGAGTAATAGTCAATGACTAAAATGTGTAGCCAATTTGGCTCGGGTGGACCTGGGGGTTCTCACCAGGCTAACATTTTTTTTTTTCGCTTTTAAAATAAATTTGGAGTACCCAATTCATTTTTTTCCAATGAAGGGGCAGTTTAGCGCGGCCAATCCACCTACCCTGCACATCTTTGGGTTGTGGGGGTGAGACCCACGCAGACACGGGGAGAATGTGCACACTCCACACGGACAGTGACCCAGGGCCGGGATCGAACCTGGGACCTCAGCATCGTGTACACCACGCTAACATCCCTGTCCTCTTCACGTTGCAGTGAATGGGTTTCAGTATTCAGCCAACCATGGATGCCTTTTGCCTGGCTGCAGCTGGCCTTGTGGACTGCTGGACTGTGTGTCGCCGAATACCACAGCTGAGCGAGGAGGCCGTGTGGCATTTGTGCCAAATGATGGCGCACCTGGAACCATGGGACTGTGGGAAAGGATATCCGCTCCCAGTGCCCATCAAGGTGAGGGTTGCACTGAACGTTTATATCACGGGGTCCTTCCATGCGCCAGGTGGGGACCTGTCTGGGATATCGCAGACGTCCATTCACCGTGTCATCACGGATGCCCTGTATGCCCGGCCAGCGGGCTGTATAAGCTTCAACGTCCCCACCAGGTGGTCCAGGAAGCGGGTGATCGACGGGATGTATGCACCAGTGCATGAGCGGGTGCCTTCCGGCAATCGGGAAGGCTCCCATTCCATGAATGTGCAGCTCGCACGTGACCACCGCCCAGGCCCCACCACATGGCGCCCCCACATCCTGGACCATCGCCTTCCACCTCTGAGAGTGCACCCTGGGGGCCCTGCCCGAAACCCCATCCCACACCACTGCCGCCCCCCCAAATCCAGCACACCCTCTCCACCCAGCCCAGCACCTCCCTCACACCCTTCACGCAGAGGACTGAGTTCAGATTGTTGGTGTTCGGTGACAGCACCAAGTACAATAACGGTGCCCGATCCCGTAACGCTAACCTTGTGCTGCACCTGTGGCAATGTAACTGGTTTCTACCATTCTAACCTTGCGCGTCCTAATGTCCATCTTGATGGGTCCCCAGGAGGTATATCAGATGTGAAGCCGGCCTGTGCGTATCCCTCCCTGTGACCTGGATCCCCACTGGCAGCCGCACTCTGGAGCGACCGGACCTGGAAGTGCCCGTTCGACTGTCAGGTGTCACAGGTGATGAAGTGCCACTCTGCCCTGCCCACTGCCCATTGGATGCACCGAGGGGGAAGGGGGATTCAGAGGCATTGAGGTGTTCCAGCACTTGGCTGCCTGTGACAGGGCTGCTCTTTCCAGCATCTCAGTCACCACCCGCACTGAGTGCCCCTGGCCTTGGACATCCTGACCCATGGCCATGATCCTGGCACCCAAGGCCTCCACCGCGGACACCATCCATGCGGCGTTGGCCTGGGTGGCACGCATTGTAATCCCCGCCTCCTGCTCCTGAACGAGGTTGGACTGCTCCAACTGTGCCCCTCCT
The DNA here is from genome assembly GCF_902713615.1 of Scyliorhinus canicula. Taxonomy (NCBI): domain Eukaryota; kingdom Metazoa; phylum Chordata; class Chondrichthyes; order Carcharhiniformes; family Scyliorhinidae; genus Scyliorhinus; species Scyliorhinus canicula. The sequence goes on from NC_052147.1 coordinate 283,434,454, forward strand.
GTAGCCCCCGGCTCTGCAACTGCATCTCCAGCCTTGATGGGATCGCTCTTTCCAAAAGCACGAGACACTGTCTGGACGGCAGCTGCTTCCTGAGATCGGAAAGTCCTCCAACCATCCGCCCCCTCCGCGGTTCCACCTGATGGACCGCAGCATGTGTGATGTGTGCACCAGATCGTTCCCCAGGAAATCCTTCACTATAATGACCCAACTAGGTGAGAGTCTCTGGGATGGTGGACGGTGCCGGTAACAGCAGTGACGTAAAGTCAGTGTTGTCCCCGGACTGGTGCCCCAGGATGTTGAGGGGTTGCGGCTGGGGGCGAGGGACCCCAGGTGGACCTGCCTCACCGCCAGGTGATCCAGCAAAACAGAAGACAATGGTGAGATGGCGGGTAGGCATGGTGTGAAGGAGAAGGGTATGTCACATGCCATAGGGATATCGCAATTCATTGGGGGCTCACTCCCATGATTGTGATGATAGGTAGACTATTCTCTATTTATAATATGAGTAGATCATCACCATCTGCACGTGCATTGTAAGTTATAAGTTTTAGTGTTGTAGTTCTAGCATCCGACCAGCAGGTGGGACAAGTATACAGGCACAGGACACCATGGGCGCGATTCTCCGCAAATGTGTTTCACGGCAGCCTCCGCGCCCTCTCCCGGGACCCGATTCTCCCCCCCCCCCCGTGCGGGGCTAGCAGCGCGGCCCCGCGAAGCACGGCATCGCGGCCAGCGTCACGCTGGCTGACGCGCACGATGACGTCAGCCGCGCATGCGCAGATTGGACGGCTGCAACCCGCGCATGCGCGGGGCCGTCATCTCCCTCGGCCGCCCCATGGACTGATCCTGCGGGGCGGCGGAGGGAGAAAGAGTGCGTCCGTTACGCCCGCGATCGGTGGGCACCGATCGCGGGCCCATGCCCCACTTGGCACGGCCGTGGTACTGCCGTGCCAATCGGGGCCCTGGATGCCCAGAACGGGCATGTTGTGGCCGTTTTTACGACGGCAGCAAGCAGGTGTGTTTGCGGCCGTAAAAACGTCCGTAAAGGCCTGGGCACTCGGCCCATCGGCCTGGGGAGAATCGCTGTTCGCCGTAAAAAACGGCGAGCAGCGATTCATGTTGTGGGGCGGCCGTCGGGGGGGGGGAGAATAGCGGGAGGGCGGGAAAAATGCCGGGGACACCCTCCCGCTATTCTCCGACCCGTCGTGGGCAGCGGAGGATCGTGCCCCATGTGTTCCATCAGAAGGTGTTTGTTAGGAGTTGATAGCAATCGCATATCAGAGTACCTCTGTTGTATCGTAGTGTCAGTTAGTGTCAGACAATTATTGTGGGCGACACAGTAGCACAGTGGTTAGCACTGTTGCTTCACAGCGCCAGGGTCCCGGGTTCGAATCCCGGCTTGGGTCACTGCCTGTGCGGAGTCTGCACGTTCTCCCCGTGTCTGCGTGGGTTTCCTCCGGGTGCTCCGGTTTCCTCCCACAAGTCCCGAAAGACGTGTTGTTGGGCGAACTGGACATTCTGAATTCTCCCTCTGTGTACCCGAACAGGTGCCGGAGTGTGGTGACTAGGGGATTTTCACAGTAACCTCATTGCAGTGTTAATGTAAGCCTACTTGTGACAATAAACATTATTATTATTTATTCATTTGTTAGACAATTATTTCCAACTGTATTAACCTTCGACATTTTAGTTATTCATTAGTGTGGCGTTAATAATAAATAACTTTGTCCATAAAACAAAGTCTAATGTTCTTTGTTCACTCGGCAATATCAAGATTCAACGTCAACCCAATCAAACATTACAATGCCGACCTACGCCTGAGAGAGTGCCCGCACTCACGGTAGGTGGCCTGAGAGAGTGCCCGCTCTCACGGTAGGTGGCCTGAGAGAGTGCCCGCTCTCACGGTAGGTGGCCTGAGAGAGTGCCCGCTCTCACGGTAGGTGGCCTGAGAGAGTGCCCGCTCTCACGGTAGGTGGCCTGAGAGAGTGCCCGCTCTCACGGTAGGTGGCCTGAGAGAGTGCCCGCTCTCACGGTAGGTGGCCTGAGAGAGTGCCCGCTCTCACGGTAGGTGGCCTGAGAGAGTGCCCGCTCTCACGGTAGGTGGCCTGAGAGAGTGCCCGCTCTCACGGTAGGTGGCCTGAGAGAGTGCCCGCTCTCACGGTAGGTGGCCTGAGAGAGTGCCCGCTCTCACGGTAGGTGGCCTGTGTTTGCAGGGCACCTGACCATGGTGGGCGGTGCAGGTTTGGGTATGTGGTGCAGGGTGGGGAGGGGAGGGGGGCTGCCGGCTGCTGGGGTGTGATCACCCGCTGGGTGTTCCGGGACTGGGATGCTGCCAGGGGCACACGGGCTCATCCTGGTTGGCCTGGGAGGTGCCTACCTGTCGGCATGGTGCGGGCCGCATGGGGGTATGGGGTGTGCGGTGGGGGGGGGGGGGCAGGGGGGGATGTGGTGACAGGGGTACGGAGGTGGTGACTCACCCGGGCCACCCTGAGGAGGTTGTGCAGCTTCTCTCGGAACTGCTGTCCAGTCCTGGTGGTGGGGCCCACGGTGCTCACCGCGTCTGTCACCTCCGCCCAGACCTGGTTGACCTCGGCTGGTGGCAGCCTCCTTCCCATACCCTCCAGCATGGTGTCCAGCTCTGCACCTGCGAACCTCGGGGCCGCTCTACATGGTTACCACCTTCTTGGCTGGAATGATGGTGGGGGGGGGGGGGGCGGGAGGGGGGGGGGGGGGGGAGCAGACTATGCAGCTCTAGCCCTCGAGCCCCAATCCCAGCGAATCACCCCCCGGCATGCGTTGGAATTGCACTAGTTTCATCTGGCGAGAGTTTTGGTCCATTAGCTCGTCCAGAGGTCAGACGTCAGACGTCAGAGGTAGGTTTGAAATGAAAAATGAAAATCGCTTATTGTCACGAGTCGGCTTCAAGTGAAGTTACTGTGAAAAGCCCCTAGTCGCCACATTCCGGTGCCTGTTCGGGGAGGCTATTACGGGAATCGAACCGTGCTGCTGGCCTGCCTTGGTCTGCTTTCAAAGCCAGCGATTTAGCCCGGTGTGCTAAACCAGCCCCTTTTTTACGCAAAGAGTGGTGATGCCGTGGAATGCCCTACCTGAAACAGTAGTGAACTCGCCAACATTGAGGGCATTTAAAAGTTTATTGGATAAGCATATGGATGATAATGGCATAGTGTAGGTTAGATGGCCTTTAGTTTTTGACTTCCCATGTCGGTGCAACATCGTGGGCCGAAGGGCCTGTACTGCGCTGTATCGTTCTATGTTCTATGTTCTATGAATGTCTCCGGGACCCCCATGGAGATTGGGGAACATTCCTAATCCAGTCCCGGCCTCACCACTCAGTCTCTCAACTGCACAATCCACCCCGGAGTCATGAAATATTTTTACGGCAGAACTAAATAAATTGTTGCTAAGCATTAAAGGTTATCAGGGGTGTAATGTTCTTAAGAACACTTGTATTCAAATTTATTATTATTAACTGTGGGTAAACTATGTACAAGAGAACAACAGATGAACAACAGCCAAATCCTGCACATGCAAACTCTCTATTTTCTTCCTCCAGCCAGTGTCCGGTCAACTGACTTCACACTCACTTATATACTAGTGAGACTCCCGGTGATCAGTGAGTGAATGTTATGGGCCAGGGTTTAGAGAACCCCAAAGTGTATCATGGAGTTCACCTGACCCACAACGTTTAATAGATTGTGGTATGGGGAGCACACGGCCCACTCTACAGGTCTGGTACCGCAGAAATAGAAAAGTCTTTTTAAAGCAAAACAATGTTTATTCTATGAACTCAAGTTAACCTTTTCAAAACATACAGTGAACATCTTAGCAACCATTAATTCAAATACAACCCCCAAAGAATCCAACACTAAGTAATCCTTTAAGCTTTCCTTTTTAACATCCATACGACTTAAAACAAAACCTTCAACAGAAGCACATCAGGTTAAAGTTACGACTGAAAACATTTATAATTCTGAATTCACCAAATGATCAAGAGATAGTCTTTTGATGGCAGAGAGAACAGCAGTACACCTGCTCTGTCTGGCTTCAGCTCCAACACTGGAAACAAAACTAAAACACACCCTGCAGCCTGCCCAAAATGAAAGTAAAAAGCTGACAGACAGCCCAGCTCCACACACTCACTGACGTCACTGCAGTAGTAAACACCCATTTCTTAAAGGTGCTCTCACTACAGATGTTTATATACACACTAATTTATAAACACCCATTTCTTAAAGGTACTCTCACATGACAGTGAATTACAACACAACCATTGATATCACTGTGGGAGGTAGGTAGCAAGGTGAAAATGAGGCCACAATCCGATCAGCCATAATTTTATTGAATAGCAGAGCCGGTTCAAGGGGCTGAACGGCCCACTCCTGCACCTAATTCATATGTTCATTTTCGGAATTGCCTCAAAGGTTACCTGTCCGCCTTAGTCAAGAAAACCTCTTGGATTATGGTATAACCACCGGCTTTCTTGTCCCCAAACACAGTTACTATTGGTCAGACGTGTCTGCCGACAAGATATCCAGGCGTTAACATCCGGTTGAGCGACACACTTAACGTCCTCTCGTGGTCACCAATTGTAAGATTGGTAACAGTAATTTCTCACCTATTAAACTCTGATTCACAACTGTACACAGATCCGATTCAGGGGCGGGCATTTTGTCTTAATTATCAGGAACGTAGATTCAGTAAGAAAAACAAATAGACGCAAAGAAAACTGTTAAACTTAACAACGATGTGGAGATGCCGGCGTTGGACTGGGGGGAGCACAGTAAGAAGTCTGATAACACCAGGTTAAAGTCCAACAGGTTTATTTCGAATCACTAGCTTTCGGAGCACTGCTCCTTCCTCTGGTGAATGAAGAGGTGGGTTCCAGAAACATATATATAGACACAGTCAATGATGCAAGACGATACTTTGAATGCGAGTCTTTGCAGGTAATTAGGTCTTTACAGGTCCAGACGGAACAACTGGAGAGAGGGATAATCCCAGGTTACGGAGGTGTGAATTGTCTCAAGCCAGGACAGTTGGTAGGATTTCGCAAACCCAGGTCAGATTGTGAGGGGGTGAATGTAAAGCGACATGAATCCAAGGTCCCGGTTGAGGCCGCACTCATGCGTGCGGAACTAGGCTCTCAGTTTCTGCTCGGCGATTCTGCGTTGTCGCACATCCTGAAGGCCATCCTTGGAGAACGCTCCCTGGGAGGAATGAATCCTTCCAGTTGGGGAACACTTCAGCAGTCAAGGGCATTCAGCCTCTGATCTCCGGGGTGGTAAGTGTTCTCCAACTGCCCCTTCTTCTTAGCAGCCCCTCAGAAATGGCCGAGCGAGACACTCAGTTCAAGGGACAATTAGGGATGGGCAACAAATGCCGGCCCAGCCCAGCGATGCTCGCATCCCATCAAAGAATTTAAAAACTGACAAAAAGTGACAACATATTATTTGGACAGGAGACATTGAGAGATTGGGTAACACTGTGACAGATGGATTTCATTGCAGATAGGCATAAGGTCATCCATTTTCGACCACAGCTGGATTGATCCGTGTGCTGTATCTGTGTGCATGTGTGTCACTAAGAGAAATCTGAGAGAATTAGAGAGAGGCAACATGGATTTATAAAGTGTGGGTCATGTCTGACGAGCCGAATTGAGTTTGATTTTTTTTAGTATGTAACTAAGGTAGTCAGCAAAGAAGTGTGCATCGAGGAAGCTCGTGTTCCTCTGTGTATGCATGTCTAAGCGTGTCTGTCCATCTCTGTCAATGTGTGTGCCTCTATCTCTGTGTGTGTCTGCAAATGTGTGTGTGTGTCTCTCTCTCTGTGTCTTTGTGTCTGCCTATTGGCAAGGATAGCTCTCTCTGTGTCTGCACATGTGTTTCTGTGCATGTGTGCGTGTCATAGACCATGAGACCATCAGAAATAAGAGCAGAATTAGGCCACTCGGCCCATCGAGTCTGCTCCGCCATTCAATCATGGCTGATATTTTCTCATCCCCATTCTCCTGCCTTCTCCCCATAACCCCTGATCCCTTAGTAATCAAGAATCTATCTATCTCTGTCTAAAAGACACTGTGGAGTGATTTGGCCTCCACAGCCTTCTGCGGCAAAGAGTTCCACAGATTCACCCACCCTCTGGCTGAAGAAATTCCTCCTCATCTCTGTTTTAAAGGATCGTCCCTTCAGTCTGAGGCTGTGTCCTCTGGTTCTAGTTTTTCCTCCAAGTGGAACCATCCTCTCCACATCCACTCTATCCAGGCCTGGCAGTATCCTGTAAGTTTCAATAAGATCCCCTCCCTCATCCTTCTAAACTCCAACGGGTACAGACCCAGAGTCCTCAACCGTTCCTCTTACGACAAGTTCTTCATTCCAGGGCCCATTCTTGTGAACCTCCTCTGGAGCCTTTCCAAGGCCCCAGCACATCCTTCCTTAGATACGGGGCCCAAAACTGCTCACAATACTCCAAATGGGAATCATAGAATTGATGCAGCAGAGTTCGAAGGCCATTTGTTCCATCATGACCATGTTGGCTCTCCTCGGAAGGGGGTAAACTGCCACTACCCCCACCCTCTCCCCAGATCCCTCTCTTCCAGATATTTAAGAAATGTAGAAAAGCAGAGGGGAGACCAATCTGTCTGCTGTGTCTGTGCCGGCCAAGAAACAAGCTTCCCACGCCAATTGTTTGACTTCGGACATCATTTAAATGAATGTCCCATCCTATCAGGGAGTGAGTTACCCTCTAGGTGAAAAAATATTTCCTCATCACCCCTCTAAACATTCTACCAACCACTTTAAATCGATGCCCCCTGCTCATAGAGCTCTCTGCTAAAGTAAATAGGTCCTTCCAATCAACTCTATCCAGGCTGCAGACTACCTTATACACCTCACTCAAGTCCCCCCCTGAGCCTGCTGTGTTTCTAGGAGAACAATCTCTCCTCGTAGCTGCAATGTTCCAGTCCTGGGCAGCAACACCCGGCGAATCTCCTCTCTACCCTCCCCAGGGCATCCTGTCTGTAACCTGGTGACCAGAACTCAAGCTGCGGCCTGACGTGTTTTTCATATAATTCCAACGTAACCTCCCTGCTTTTGCATTCCAAGCCTGATCTGATCCACATGCATTCCAAGGTCCCTGACACCCTCTACATGTCTCAGAAGCCTCCCATGTTGTGTTATGTACTCTGGGAATAACACAGGCTGCAACTCGATGCAGCTTTGACCAAAAGATACTCCAGGCGTTGAAGTAAGTTCAGTGTTATTTATTGAACCATTAGCACAGTTCTCTATGAGTTCGACTCTCCTGCTAATCTTGCTATAGTAACTCAGTCTCACTAACCAGTCTGCTCTAAGCCACGTGGTGGGTGTGATGCTTCTGATCTGCCCCTGTCCTACTCTCCAAGTGTCGCCTGTGGAAAGAGACAGAGCATAAGAACATAAGAACATAAGAACTAGGAGCAGGAGTAGGCCATCTGGCCCCTCGAGCCTGCTCCGCCATTCAATTAGATCATGGCTGATCTTTTGTGGACTCAGCTCCACTTTCCGGCTCGAACACCATAACCCTTAATCCCTTTATTCTTCAAAAAACTATCTATCTTTACCTTAAAAACATGTAATGAAGGAGCCTCAACTGCTTCACTGGGCAAGGAATTCCATAGATTCACAACCCTTTGGGTGAAGAAGTTCCTCCTAAACTCAGTCCTAAATCTACTTCCCCTTATTTTGAGGCTATGCCCCCTAGTTCTGCTGTCACCCGCCAGTGGAAACAACCTGCCCGCATCTATCCTATCTATTCCCTTCATAATTTTAAATGTTTCTATAAGATCCCCCCTCATCCTTCTAAATTCCAACGAGTACAGTCCCAGTCTACTCAACCTCTCCTCATAATCCAACCCCTTCAGCTCTGTGTGTGCATTGTGTGCCCTGTCCTTATATATGGCTTGTGTAATGCCCCCTTGTGGTAGTGTCACCTCTGGCTGTCTTGACTTCCCATTGGTTGTGTCCTATCCTATGTGTTCATTAGCTCTATGTCTGCATGTCTTGACATCTCTGGTGCTCCCTCTAGTGTTTACTTAGTCATAGTGTATTTACATTAACCCCTTGTGTATTTACAGTGATACATATCACCACATCCCATTGATCGTGCAATCCTTTGTCTACTTTGGCCTCCCAAATGTATCACTTCACACTTCTCTGGGTTCAATTCCATTTGCCACTTTCCTGCCCACCTCAGCAGTCCGTTGGTATCTTCCTGTAGCCTACAGCTTCTCGCTCTCAATCTCACGGTCAATTTTTGTGTTGCCTGCAAGCTTTTTGATCACGCCGCCTCCATTTAAGTCCAAATAATTAATATTTAACCGCAAAGAGTAAGGGGCCTCGTCCTGAGTCCTGCAGAAACCCCCCAGGAAAGAGCCTTCCAATAACAAAAACACATCAACCCATGGAGTCATAGAGATTTACAGCACAGAAAAGGCCCTTCAGCCCATCGTGTCTGTGTTGGCCATTGAGCGTCAATCTATCCGTAGCCTTGGATGCTGTGGCGTTCCAAGTGGTCATTACCCTTTGCTTCCTCTCACTGAGCCAATCTTATATCCAGCCTTTACCCCTGGATCCCGTGGGCTTTCACATTCACATCAAAAAAACTTGCTAATGTCGATGCAGGTCACATTACATAGACATTACATAGAATTTACAGTGCAGAAGGAGGCCATTCGGCCCATCGAGTCTGCACCGACTCTTGGAAAGAGCACCCTACCCAAGGTCAACACCTCCACCCTATCCCCATAACTCAGTAACCCCACCCAACACTAAGGGCAATATTGGACACTAAGGGCAATTTATCATGGCCAATCCACCTAACCCGCACATCTTTGGACTGTGGGAGGAAACCGGAGCACCCGGAGGAAACCCACGCACACACGGGGAGGATGTGCAGACTCCGCACAGACAGTGACCCAAGCCGGAATCGAACCTGGGACCCTGGAGCTGTGAAGCGATTGTGCTATCCACAATGCTACCGTGCTGCCCCGACTACGTTGTGCTACATCGACTACACTACCCTCATCAATCCTCCTTGTTAGCTCCTCAAACAATTCAAGCTGGTCAGCTGCAATCTTCCCTGAACAAATCCGTGTTGCCTCGCCTTGATCGCTCCGTGACATTCTCGGGGACAGTTTGCCCTGCCTTTCACAATTGATTCCAACAATTTGCCCACCACTAAGGTCAGACTGACTGGCCTGTAATTATTCGGCCCCTCCTTCGCTCCATTTTTAAACAAAAGGTACAACATTAACAGGCCTCCAATCCACCAGCACCTCGCCAGCATCCAGTGAGAATTGGGAGGTTATGGTCAGAGCACCCACCATTTCCTCTCTGGCTTTTTCCAACAGCGTGAGGTACATTTTAATCCAGCCAGATGATTTATCCAATTTCAAGGATGCTAATCCTTTTAATACTTCCTCCCCCCCCCCCCCTTGTTTATCGCACCCTCCTCCTTAACGACAATATCTACATCATCTCCCTCACTTGTGAAAGGGGGCATGGTAGCGCAGTGGTTAGCACTGTTGCTTCACAGCTCCAGGGTCCCGGGTTCGATTCCCGGCTGGATCACTGTCTGTGCGGAGTCTGCACGTTCTCCCCGTGTCTGCGTGGGTTTCCTCCGGGTGCTCCGGTTTCCTCCCACAAGTCCCGGAAGACGTGCTTGTTAGGTGAATTGGGCATTCTGAATTCCCCCTCTGTGTACCCGAACAGGCGCCAGAATGTGGCGACTAGGGGCTTTTCACAGTAACTTAATTGCAACGTTAATGTAAGCCTACTTCATTGCGGTGTCCCTCTGGGTCTGTGCCACACCAGCCGGTGAGTGGGCCACGTCCCTCTGGGACTGGGTCACCTCCCTCTGTGTCTGCACCACACTGGCCAGTGGCTTGGCAATGCCGCCGATGCTCTCAGCCATGGCCTGCTGTGACTGGGCCACGCTGAGGAACGCCCCTGCAAAGTCCAGCCTGTGAGAGGGCAGCCCTGGGACCCGGCCTCGGCCCCCGCCTGCACAGAATGCCCCAGGCCTTGCACACTCCGACCCATATCCGACATCGCTGCCCCCATTGCCTCCACTGTGGCGCCACCCGTGCGGTTTCGGGCCTGGGTGGCGTGCATTGTCGGCACTGATGCTCGATCAATGACTCCAGAAGAGAGATTGGACGACAATTGAAGGCTTTATTGGACTAGATGTTTCCCCCAGCAGCGCAGGTACAGAATGCAGCTGCTAGGGAGACACAGACTCTTATACTCCGCCTTACTGGGCGGAACCAGCAGGCAGGCTTCACCAATGATCTTGCTGTCTCAGGTACCTCCCACACCAATGGTCTTACAGCCTCAACCTGGGTACCGTAATACCCCTAATAGCGACTACCACAGGCACCACCCCCTGTTCCTGCATGCGGATGGATTCCTCCACCTGCCCCCGCAGGTACTGGATGCCGTCGTCCCCTCCCATTGACCCTGGGTCTCTGCCTGAACCTGTACTATGGCTGGGACTGGATGTTCCAGGAGCGCGGGACCCGTCTGGGCGGCCGCTGGGTGCAGGGGCCGGGCTGCCCTCCGACCGTCCGGCCCCCCGGCTGCTCCTACCTCCACCTGCTGTGCCGGACCGACTGAGCGCTGTCCCAGGAGCCTCTTCACAGGTTTGCCCAACCGAGGTGATAGTCTCTGAGATGGTGGAGGGTGTAAGAGGCTGCGGTGAGGGAAAGTCCGTGTCCTCCTCCGACCCGAGCTCCAGGGTTGCCGGGGCTGCCTGGGGCTCGGGCAGAGGGCTGGTATTCCGGCTGCTCTCCCCGTCGGTGCTCTGCCGTCAGGGGAATAACCGGCTGTGGCACTGGCTGGGGGCCGGGGGGGGGGCTCCCGATGGGCCGGGCCCACCTACAGCAGGTCCCGTAAGGCACAAGACGGCAAGTGTGGTTAGACAGCCGGACGGGGGTGAGGGGAGGGGGTGAGGAAGGTGTGACGGTGAGGGGCATGTGGGGGGATGGGGGGTGAGGGTGAGGGGGGTGGGGGGTGAGGGGGGGGTGAGGGGCATGTGGGGGGATGGGAGGTGAGGGTGAGGGGGAGTGGGGTTTGAGGAGTGAGGGCGAGGGGGGTTGAGGGGCGAGTGGGGGGATGGGGGGTGAGGGTGAGGGGGAGTGGAGTTTGAGGAGTGAGGGTGAGGGGGGTTGAGGGGCGAGTGGGGGGATGGGGGGTGAGGGTGAGGGGGCTGAGGGGTAAGTGAGGGTGAGGGGGGTGAGGGGCGTGTGGGGCGATGGGGGGTGAGGGTGAGGGGAGTGAGGGGCATGTGGGGGGATGGGGGGTGAGGGTGAAGGGGTGAGGGGAGTGGGGTTGAGGGCTGAGGGTGAGGGGGTGTTGGGGGGGGGGCACACATCTGTCATGACCGCAACCAGTCAGGGGTCTCACTTCCTCGCCCGCCACCGACCTCTGCCTCGGGGCCCCCTGGGCCAGGGTCCCCTTGGGTGTTTGGGGGGGGGGGGGGGGTGGGGGGAGACACAAACAACGACACTGTTAGAGAGTCCGGCGCATGCTATCCAGGGGTAGATGATGGCATCAGTGGCCAGGGCCCACGGCCATTGCAGCTGGCATGAGTGGCTGTCATGTGGGGCAGAGTGGGGGTTTGGCCATCCACCGGGGGAGGGGACCGGGTTACATGTGTGTGGGGTGTAGGGGGTTGGTGCCAGGGGCACAGCGCTGCCAACTCACGCTGCCACCCTGAGGAGGTCGTGCAGTTGCCTCCTGCACTGGCTGGTATTCCGGGCGACATTGCCAATGACGGTGACTGCCACATGCACCATGACAGGGCGAAGGGCGGCACCTTGCTGCCTTCCTCCCGGGCCGGGGTACAGCTTCACCCTTCTCTCCTCAACGGCGACCAGGAGGGTCTACAGCTCAGCGTCCCGGAACCACGCCGCTGCCCTACTGCCAGCCATGTTGGCTGCGATGGTGTGTGTCGCGGGGGGGTGGGGGGGGGGGGGGGGGGGGGGGGGCGCAGGGGGGGGGGGGGAGGCAATCACGGACCCGGTGAATCCGGCACCGGTTATTCCCGGCTCCCACGATATAATCAGCCGGAGAATGGCCGGGTCCGTGTGCACAGCGCCCACATGCAGCGTTCGCACCACACGTGCCCGACACGGCCGGGAACTCGGCCCATCGAGGGCGGGCCAACTCGGCTCATATAGCACGGTCAGAGGGTCAGTACTGAGGGAGTGCCGCACTGTCAGAGGGTCAGTACTGAGGGAGTGCCGCACTGTCAGAGGGTCAGTACTGAGGGAGTGCCGCACTGTCAGAGGGTCAGTACTGAGGGAGTGCTGCACTGTCAGAGGGTCAGTACTGAGGGAGTGCCGCACTGTCAGAGGGTCAGTACTGAGGGAGTGCCGCACTGCTCAGAGGGTCAGTACTGAGGGAGTGCTGCACTGTCAGAGGGTCAGTACTGAGGGAGCGCTGCACTGTCAGAAGGTCAGTACTGAGGGAGTGCCGCACTGTCAGAGGGTCAGTACTGAGGGAGCGCCGCACTGTCAGAGGGTCAGTACTGAGGGAGTGCCGCACTGTCAGAGGGTCAGTACTGAGGGAGTGCTGCACTGTCAGAGGGTCAGTACTGAGGGAGCGCTGCACTGTCAGAGGGTCAGTACTGAGGGTAGTGCTCCACTGTCAGAGGGTCAGTACTGAGGGAGTGCTGCACTGTCAGAGGGTCAGTACTGAGGGAGCGCTGCACTGTCAGAGGGTCAGTACTGAGGGAGCACTGCACTGTCAGAGGGTCAGTACTGAGGGAGTGCCGCACTGTCAGAAGGTCAGTACTGAGGGAATGCCGCACTGTCAGAAGGTCAGTACTGAGGGAGTGCCGCACTGTCAGAAGGTCAGTACTGAGGGAGTGCCGCACTGTCAGAAGGTCAGTACTGAGGGAGTGCCGCACTGTCAGAGGGTCAGTACTGTGGGAGTGCCGCACTGTCAGAGGGTCAGTACTGAGGGAGTGCCGCACTGTCAGAGGGTCAGTACTGAGGGAGTGCCGCATTGTCAGAGGGTCAGTACTGAGGGAGTGCTGCACTGTCAGAGGGTCAGTACTGAGGGGATGCCGCTCTGTCAGAGGGTCAGTACTGAGGGAGTGCCGCACTGTCAGAGGGTCAGTACTGAGGGAGTGCTGCACTGTCAGAGGGTCAGTACTGAGGGAGCGCTGCACTGTCAGAAGGTCAGTACTGAGGGAGTGCCGCACTGTCAGAGGGTCAGTACTGAGGGAGCGCCGCACTGTCAGAGGGTCAGTACTGAGGGAGTGCCGCACTGTCAGAGGGTCAGTACTGAGGGAGTGCCGCACTGTCAGAGGGTCAGTACTGAGGGAGCGCTGCACTGTCAGAGGGTCAGTACTGAGGGAGTGCTCCACTGTCAGAGGGTCAGTACTGAGGGAGTGCTGCACTGTCAGAGGGTCAGTACTGAGGGAGCGCTGCACTGTCAGAGGGTCAGTACTGAGGGAGCACTGCACTGTCAGAGGGTCAGTACTGAGGGAGTGCCGCACTGTCAGAAGGTCAGTACTGAGGGAGTGCCGCACTGTCAGAGGGTCAGTACTGAGGGAGCGCCGCACTGTCAGAGGGTCAGTACTGAGGGAGTGCCGCACTGTCAGAGGGTCAGTACTGAGGGAGTGCTGCACTGTCAGAGGGTCAGTACTGAGGGAGCGCTGCACTGTCAGAGGGTCAGTACTGAGGGAGTGCTGCACTGTCAGAGGGTCAGTACTGAGGGAGTGCCGCACTGTCAGAGGGTCAGTACTGAGGGAGTGCTGCACTGTCAGAGGGTCAGTACTGAGGGAGCGCTGCACTGTCAGAGGGTCAGTACTGAGGGAGTGCTCCACTGTCAGAGGGTCAGTACTGAGGGAGTGCTGCACTGTCAGAGGGTCAGTACTGAGGGAGCGCTGCACTGTCAGAGGGTCAGTACTGAGGGAGCACTGCACTGTCAGAGGGTCAGTACTGAGGGAGTGCCGCACTGTCAGAAGGTCAGTACTGAGGGAATGCCGCACTGTCAGAAGGTCAGTACTGAGGGAGTGCCGCACTGTCAGAAGGTCAGTACTGAGGGAGTGCCGCACTGTCAGAAGGTCAGTACTGAGGGAGTGCCGCACTGTCAGAGGGTCAGTACTGAGGGAGTGCCGCACTGTCAGAGGGTCAGTACTGAGGGAGTGCCGCACTGTCAGAGGGTCAGTACTGAGGTAGTGCCGCATTGTCAGAGGGTCAGTACTGAGGGAGTGCTGCACTGTCAAAAGGTCAGTACTGAGGGGATGCCGCTCTGTCAGAGGGTCAGTATTGAGGGAGTGCCGCACTGTCAGAGGGTCAGTACTGAGGGAGTGCTGCACTGTCAGAGGGTCAGTACTGAGGGAGCGCTGCACTGTCAGAAGGTCAGTACTGAGGGAGTGCCGCACTGTCAGAGGGTCAGTACTGAGGGAGCGCCGCACTGTCAGAGGGTCAGTACTGAGGGAGTGCCGCACTGTCAGAGGGTCAGTACTGAGGGAGTGCTGCACTGTCAGAGGGTCAGTACTGAGGGAGCGCTGCACTGTCAGAGGGTCAGTACTGAGGGAGTGCTCCACTGTCAGAGGGTCAGTACTGAGGGAGTGCTGCACTGTCAGAGGGTCAGTACTGAGGGAGCGCTGCACTGTCAGAGGGTCAGTACTGAGGGAGCACTGCACCGTCAGAGGGTCAGTACTGAGGGAGTGCCGCACTGTCAGAAGGTCAGTACTGAG
>NC_052147.1:283449722-283481703 GCF_902713615.1 Scyliorhinus canicula
GTGTGTGTGTGTATCTGTGTGTGTGTATCTGTGTGTGTGTGTGTGCGTGTTGCGTGTTTCTGAGTCAATCCATGTGATTCTGTCTGTGTGAATCTGCAATGAAGTTCCTGTGAAAAGCCCCTAGTCGCCACATTCCGGCGCCTGTTCGGGTACACAGAGGGAGAATTCAGAATGTCCAATTCACCTAACAGCACATCTTTGGACTGTGGGAGGAAACCGGAGCACCCGGAGGAAACCCACGCACACACGGGGAGAACGTGCAGACTCCGCACAGACAGTGACCCAGCCGGGAATCGAACCCGGGACCCTGGCGCTGTGAAGCCACAGTGCTAACCACTGTGCTGCCGTGCCGCCCACTGATCCCTGGGATGAAAAGGTTGCCTGGTGAGGAATGGTTGGGCCTATCGCTATTTGAGTTTAGAAGAATGCGAGGTGATCTTACTGGAATATTGAAGATTGTGAGGAGGGTTTGCAGGGTAGATACTGGGAGGAAGTTTCCTGTCAAGGGAGCCGAGGACTGGGCAGCACATTTTCAGAATAATGGGTCTCCCATTTAAGACCGAGCTGAGGGATTTCTCCTTTCAGGGGGACATTAATCTGCGGAGTTCTGCCCCAGCGAGCCGGATTGCCTACTCCTGCTCCGAATTCATAAAATCTTGACATCTTCGCCTCTGTCCCCTCTGCGCTCCAGTGGACCTGCGTTCAGATTCTGTACCCCAGCCGCTAGGCAAAGCAGTGACCACAGCCCACGGGGGGAGTGAAGGATCCCAACGACATTGACAGATAATCCTCTACCTCCGGCCTCCACGCTCTCGCCACAGAGACCAATCTACTTCAATTCTCACCACCTTTCAAACTGCGGTGCCCAGAACATGGCGGTCTAGTGGGTGGGGGGGGGGGGGGGGGGGGGGGGGGCAGATGGCTGTTTCTGGCATCTTAACTATTAACCCAATGCTTTCGTGGCCATCGTGTCAGGGAGGGGTTGAATCAAGGCCAGAGTGTTACGATGGGTGACCCAGGAGCCACTCAATACTCTTGTCACTCAGTTGCTCCAGCTTTCTTCATTCATTGATGGAGCATGCGCATTGCTGGATAGTGCAGCATTTATTCCCATCCCTAATTGCCCCTTGAGAAGGTGATGGTGAGCTGCCTTCTTGAACCGCTGTAGTCCATCTGGTGTAGGTACAGCCCCTGTGCTGTTAGGGAGGGAGCTCCAGGATTTTGACCAAGCGACAGTGAAGGAACGGCTGATATATTTCCAAGTCAGGGTGGTGAGCGCACTCCACCAAGGCTGTTATTCAATACATATGTCAAATTGATCGAGTTATCAGACACTTCCATCAGGTTAACCAACACGGGGCAACGACCAACTTTATCAAACTGCGGAGCCGATCCGTGAACCGTTCCTTGACACGTGCGACGACCACACACACATATCCCACCGCCCTGGTGTAACCTGTGACCCTAAGCTGGGGTTGCAGATTGGTAGTGAAGATAACAATAATGCTGCTCTCTATTCCAGGGCGAGGGGATCGTTCCATCCTCACAAAAGCTGTCAGGAGAGGGATTGGCAGAGTTGAAAGGGCTGAAAGCCTGGGATTTCCGTGGATTTCCCTTGAATACAGCGACCTGGCTGGACTGTGAGCTGTTATTACCATTGGCGGACCTGCCACCTTCGGGTTTCGCCTGAGATCCAGTCTACCCCGGACAGAAATGATCCCGTGGTATTATGTTGAAAACGGGTGAGGAAGCTCTTTCGCCATTCCTGGGCCACATATATCCCTCAGCCAACCTCAGTTTTAAATAGTTAGATTATCCGTCATTTATCCTATGGCTGTGTGTGGGATCTTGCTCTGCACAAATTGGCTGCTGTGTTTCTGATATGACCATCAGTGACCCTCCTTCAAAACGTACTTTGTTGGCTAGGGGGAGATGCCAAGCTATGAAAGGGGCGACAGAAATGGGGATTCAACAAGTTGAGGAAAAAAACGGGGGCTGGATTTCCGTATTCAGGGTCTATGTCCCCCACGCCAGCGTGTGTGAACGGCGGTGTTGATAAAATGGCGCAAATGGCCACTGATTCCCCGTTTTGCTGGGGCCTAGCAGGACGGCAGCGTAGAGCGCCCGGCCCGAGCTGCCGATACGCCCCAGAGAATTGCCGGGCCCGTGGCTGTGCATGCGCACAGCAGCGGCGACGCCATGCAACATGGCACCGGCCGCTTGCGGACCCGGTCTGCAAAATAGTCCGCCCCTTCGGCCAGCTCGCACGTCCCGGACCCCCCCCCACCCCCCACAGTGTCCCCAGCCCCTGACACAGTCCCCCCTGCCCTCCCCCGACTGTGGCGGCGCTGGGCTGTGTCCGCAGCCGCCAGGCTGAGTTCCCGACGGATGAGACCAAGCGTGTCCCACGCCGTCGGCAACTCGGCCAGTCGGGGACGGAGCATTGGGGGTGGACCTCGGGCAACGTCCTGAGGCCGTCGATACGGCGTGCGGCGTAGGGGTACTCCGCTTTGGAGGGGGGGGGGGCATTGCGAAAGCGGTGCGGCCCCCCATTTGTTCGGGAACTCAGATTTTCTGACCGCTCGCTGAACGCGATTTGTCCGTCGGCGGCCGGAGAATCCCGCCGTTTCAGTCCTCCTCTGTTTTGGACACTTGCTTTGGGATATTGATGCCGTCACATCCAATCACAAAACAATCACTTCAATCCTGATAAATCCCAAGACCTGGTTAAATTCTCAGAATCCTGACATAACCGGGACCGGGAAGGTCCTGCCGGATCCCAGCCATTGGGATTCCCCCCCCCCCCCCTCGGGATTCTCCGATCGCCGAAATCGCGTTCAGTGATTGGCCGGAGAATCCATTTTTACGCCGGAATCAGGGCGGCACCTCTTTTCCGATGCTCCACCCCCTCAAAAACACGGCGTCGGGACGGCCTCAGGAAGTCACCTGAGGCCCTCCCCCCGGTGCTCCGCCCCCCCCCCCCCCCCCCCCCCAGGGGCAGAGTCCGCGCCGGGCGCGTCGGTCACTTTCCGGGGACTTTGCGTGGCGGCTGCGGATTGTGTCCAGCGCCAGCACAGTCGGGGGTGGGGGGGGGTGGGTGGCATTCCGCTGGCAGGGGGGCTTCGGCGGGGGGCTGGGGGTAATGGTGGGGGTTGGTCCGGGGGTGGTGAGGTGGGGTTAAAGGGGGGGGGGGGGCGTTCTTTGACAGACCGTGTCCGCGCGGGGCTGGTACCGTGTTGTACGGCGGCCCCGGCCATTCTGAGAGCCGCAGAATCGGAGAATCCAGCCCTCGGTCAGTTTTTTGGACCCTGGGGAGTTTCTCACCGGTTTAGCCCACCGCCCAGAGTGAGGACGGGGTCTAAGGCCGCGTCCGCCTGCCGACCGGTGAATCCCGCCCAAGGTCAATGGACTTCTCCATTTGTTTTGGATTTTGTTTATTGTCACGTGTACCGAGGTACAGGGAAAGGTATTGTTCTGCGAGAAGCTCAAACAGATCATTTAGTCCATGGGAAGGAAATAGAGAGAAAATACATAATAGGGCAACACAAGGTCCACAATATAAATACATAGACACCGGCATCGGGTGAAGCATACAGGGTGTAGTGTTAATCAGGTCAGTCCGTAAGAGGGTCATTTAGGAGTCTGGTAGCAGTGGGGAAGAAGCTGTTTCTGAATGTGTTATTGCGGCAGGTACAGTGGAAAATCTCTCACCTTGTGGGTCCCCTACACCCCTCACCCATGGGCATTGTCACCCCACACACACATGGACACTACCCCCACCCCCTCAAGTGAGGACCCCCCGCTATGGGGTCCCTGGGTGCCCCCCCTCTTCAGGCTTCATTAGCCCTCTTACAGCACCCCTACCTTCTAGGACCCCCACCCATCACTCCCCAACCTCCCGGAGGCCCCTACATACCTGCCCTGCGCTCCCCCAACCTTCAAACCCCCCCCCCCCACCCTCCATTCATGAGCATGGCCTACCCCAGGCCCTGACTCTTGGCAGCGTCACCCTGGCACCCAGGCAGTGCTCCTCGTGCCTTTGCAGTTCTATTCGGGAACCTTTGCAGTGCCAAGGTGCCAGCTGGGCAGTGCCAAAGTGCCCACGTTCGGGGGAGGGCCAGGGGGCCACCCTGACCTTACCCTGACCACCCAGGGGTCTCCGATGGCCCTGGAGACCGCCCCCCCCCCCCCCCCCAGGTGCTGTTCCACCTGGTCCACATTTGTGTGGACCGGCACTGATCGGGCCTGTCGGCAGCCTCCCGGGGCAGGCCGGTGGATCGGGCCTGTGGGCAGCCTCCCTGGGCAGGCCGCTGGATCGGGCCTGTCAGCAGCCTCCCTGGGCAGGTCGCTGGATCTGGCCTGTGGGCAGCCTCCCTGGGCAGGCCGCTGGATCGGTCCTGTCAGCAGCCTCCCTGGGTAGGCCGCTGGATCGGGCCTGTCAGCAGCCTCCCTGGGTAGGCCGCTGGATCAGGTCTGTGGGCAGCCTCCCTGGGCAGGCCGCTGGATCTGGCCTGTCGGCAGCCTCCCTGGGCAGGCCGCTGGATCTGGCCTGTCAGCAGCCTCCCTGGGCAGGCCGCTGGAACAGGCCTGTGGGCAGCCTCCCTGGGCAGGCCTCTGGATTGGGCCTGTTGGCAGCCTGCCTGGGCAGGCTGCTGGATTGGGCCTGTGGGCAGCCTCCCTGGGCAGGCCTCTGGATCGGGCCTGTGGGCAGCCTCCCTGGGCAGGCCGCTGGATCGGGCCTGTGGGCAGCCTCCCTGGGGAAGCCGATGGATCGCGCCTGTGGGCAGCCTCCCTGGGCAGGTCGCTGGATTGGGCCTGTTGGCAGCCTCCCTGGGCAGGCCGCTGGATTGGGCCTGTGGGCAGCCTCCCTGGGCAGGCCGCTGGATCGGGCCTGTGGGCAGCCTCCCTGGGCAGGCTGCTGGATCGGGCCTGTGGGCAGCCTCCCTGGGCAGGCCGCTGGATCGGTCCTGTCGGCAGCCTCCCTGAGCAGGCCATTGGATTGGGCCTGTCAGCAGCCTCCCTGGGCAGGTCGCTGGATCGGGTCTGTGGACAGCCTCCCTGGACAGGCCGCTGGAACAGGCCTGTGGGCAGCCTCCCTGGGCAGGTCGCTGGATCGGGCCTGTGGGCAGCCTCCCTGGGCAGGTCGCTGGATCGGGCCTGTGGGCAGCCTCCCTGGGCAGGCTGCTGGATCGGGCCTGTGGGCAGCCTCCCTGGGCAGGCCGCTGGATCGGGCCTGTGGGCAGCCTCCCTGGGCAGGCCTCTGGATTGGGCCTGTGGGCAGCCTCCCTGGGCAGGCCGCTGGATCGGGCCTGTGGGCAGCCTCCCTGGGCAGGTCGCTGGATCGGGCCTGTGGGCAGCCTCCCTGGGCAGGTCGCTGGATCGGGCCTGTCAGCAGCCTCCCTGGGCAGGCCGCTGGATTGGGCCTGTGGGCAGCCTCCCTGGGCAGGCCGCTGGATCGGGCCTGTCAGCAGCCTCCCTGGGCAGGCCGCTGGATCGGGCCTGTCAGCAGCCTCCGTGGGCAGGCCGCTGGATCGGGCCTGTGGGCAGCCTCCCTGGGCAGGTCGCTGGATCGGACCTGTGGACAGCCTCCCTGGGCAGGCCGCTGGATCTGGCCTGTGGGCAGCCTCTCTGGGCAGGCCTCTGGATTGGGCCTGTGGGCAGCCTCCCTGGGCAGGCCGCTGGATCGGGCCTGTGGGCAGCCTCCCTGGGCAGGCCGCTGGATCGGGCCTGTGGGCAGCCTCCCTGGGAAAGCCGATGGATTGGGCCTGTCAGCAGCCTCCCTGGGCAGGCCGCTGGATTGGGCCTGTTGGCAGCCTCCCTGGGCAGGCCTCTGGATTGGGCCTGTTGGCAGCCTGCCTGGGCAGGCTGCTGGATTGGGCCTGTGGACAGCCTCCCTGGGCAGGCCGCTGGATCGGGCCTGTGGGCAGCCTCCCTGGGCAGGCCGATGGATCGGGCCTGTGGGCAGCCTCCCTGGGCAGGCCGCTGGATCGGGCCTGTGGGCAGCCTCCCTGGGCAGGCTGCTGGATCGGGCCTGTGGGCAGCCTCCCTGGGCAGGTCGCTGGATCGGGCCTGTGGGCAGCCTCCCTGAGCAGGCCGCTGGATCGGGCCTGTGGGCAGCCTCCCTGGGCAGGCCGATGGATCGGGCCTGTGGGCAGCCTCCCTGGGCAGGCTGCTGGATTGGGCCTGTGGACAGCCTCCCTGGACAGGCCGTTGGATTGGGCCTGTCAGCAGCCTCCCTGGGCAGGTCGCTGGATCGGGCCTGTCACCAGCCTCCTTGGGCAGGCCGCTGGATCGGGCCTGTGGACAGCCTCCCTGGGCAGGCTGCTGGATCGGGCCTGTGGGCAGCCTCCCTGGGTAGGTCGCTGGATTGGGCCTGTGGGCAGCCTCCCTGGACAGGCCGCTGGATCAGCCCTGTCAGCAGCCTCCCTGGGCAGGCTGCTGGATCGGGCCTGTCAGCAGCCTCCCTGGGGAAGCCGATGGATCGCGCCTGTGGGCAGCCTCCCTGGGCAGGCCGCTGGATCGGGCCTGTGGGCAGCCTCCCTGGGCAGGCCTCTGGATTGGGCCTGTGGGCAGCCTCCCTGGGCAGGCCGCTGGATCGGGCCTGTGGGCAGCCTCCCTGGGCAGGTCGCTGGATCGGGCCTGTGGGCAGCCTCCCTGGGCAGGCTGCTGGATCGGGCCTGTGGGCAGCCTCCCTGGGCAGGCCGCTGGATCGGGCCTGTGGGCAGCCTCCCTGGGCAGGCCGCTGGATCGGGCCTGTGGGCAGCCTCCCTGGGCAGGCTGCTGGATCGGGCCTGTGGGCAGCCTCCCTGGGCAGGCCGCTGGATCGGGCCTGTGGGCAGCCTCCCTGGGCAGGTCGCTGGATCGGGCCTGTGGGCAGCCTCCCTGGGCAGGTCGCTGGATCTGGCCTGTGGGCAGCCTCCCTGGGCAGGCCGTTGGATTGGGCCTGTCAGCAGCCTCCCTGGGCAGGTCGCTGGATCGGGCCTGTCGGCAGCCTCCCTGGGCAGGCCGCTGGAACAGGCCTGTGGGCAGCCTCCCTGGGCAGGCCGCTGGATTGGGCCTGTCGGCAGCCTCCCTGGGCAGGCCGCTGGATTGGGCCTGTGGGCAGCCTCCCTGGGCAGGCCGCTGGATTGGGCCTGTGGGCAGCCTCCCTGAGCAGGTCGCTGGATCTGGCCTGTGGGCAGCCTCCCTGGGCAGGCTGCTGGATCGGGCCTGTGGGCAGCCTCCCTGGGCAGGCCGCTGGATCGGTCCTGTCGGCAGCCTCCCTGAGCAGGCCATTGGATTGGGCCTGTCAGCAGCCTCCCTGGGCAGGTCGCTGGATCGGGCCTGTGGACAGCCTCCCTGGACAGGCCGCTGGAACAGGCCTGTGGGCAGCCTCCCTGGGCAGGTCGCTGGATCGGGCCTGTGGGCAGCCTCCCTGGGCAGGTCGCTGGATCGGGCCTGTGGGCAGCCTCCCTGGGCAGGCCGCTGGATCGGGCCTGTGGGCAGCCTCCCTGGGCAGGCCGCTGGATCGGGCCTGTGGGCAGCCTCCCTGGGCAGGCCTCTGGATTGGGCCTGTGGGCAGCCTCCCTGGGCAGGCCGCTGGATCGGGCCTGTGGGCAGCCTCCCTGGGCAGGTCGCTGGATCGGGCCTGTGGGCAGCCTCCCTGGGCAGGTCGCTGGATCGGGCCTGTCAGCAGCCTCCCTGGGCAGGCCGCTGGATTGGGCCTGTGGGCAGCCTCCCTGGGCAGGCCGCTGGATCGGGCCTGTCAGCAGCCTCCCTGGGCAGGCCGCTGGATCGGGCCTGTCAGCAGCCTCCCTGGGCAGGCCGCTGGATCGGGCCTGTGGGCAGCCTCCCTGGGCAGGTCGCTGGATCGGACCTGTGGGCAGCCTCCCTGGGCAGGCCGCTGGATCTGGCCTGTGGGCAGCCTCTCTGGGCAGGCCTCTGGATTGGGCCTGTGGGCAGCCTCCCTGGGCAGGCTGCTGGATCGGGCCTGTGGGCAGCCTCCCTGGGCAGGCCTCTGGATTGGGCCTGTGGGCAGCCTCCCTGGGCAGGCCGCTGGATCGGGCCTGTGGGCAGCCTCCCTGGGCAGGTCGCTGGATCGGGCCTGTGGGCAGCCTCCCTGGGCAGGTCGCTGGATCGGGCCTGTCAGCAGCCTCCCTGGGCAGGCCGCTGGATTGGGCCTGTGGGCAGCCTCCCTGGGCAGGCCGCTGGATCGGGCCTGTCAGCAGCCTCCCTGGGCAGGCCGCTGGATCGGGCCTGTCAGCAGCCTCCGTGGGCAGGCCGCTGGATCGGGCCTGTGGGCAGCCTCCCTGGGCAGGTCGCTGGATCGGACCTGTGGACAGCCTCCCTGGGCAGGCCGCTGGATCGGGCCTGTGGGCAGCCTCTCTGGGCAGGCCTCTGGATTGGGCCTGTGGGCAGCCTCCCTGGGCAGGCCGCTGGATCGGGCCTGTGGGCAGCCTCCCTGGGCAGGCCGCTGGATCGGGCCTGTGGGCAGCCTCCCTGGGGAAGCCGATGGATTGGGCCTGTCAGCAGCCTCCCTGGGCAGGCCGCTGGATTGGGCCTGTTGGCAGCCTCCCTGGGCAGGCCTCTGGATTGGGCCTGTTGGCAGCCTGCCTGGGCAGGCTGCTGGATTGGGCCTGTGGACAGCCTCCCTGGGCAGGCCGCTGGATCGGGCCTGTGGGCAGCCTCCCTGGGCAGGCCGCTGGATCGGGCCTGTGGGCAGCCTCCCTGGGCAGGCCGCTGGATCGGGCCTGTGGGCAGCCTCCCTGGGCAGGCCGCTGGATCGGGCCTGTGGGCAGCCTCCCTGGGCAGGCTGCTGGATCGGGCCTGTGGGCAGCCTCCCTGGGCAGGTCGCTGGATCGGGCCTGTGGGCAGCCTCCCTGAGCAGGCCGCTGGATCGGGCCTGTGGGCAGCCTCCCTGGGCAGGCCGCTGGATCGGGCCTGTGGGCAGCCTCCCTGGGCAGGCCGCTGGATCGGGCCTGTGGGCAGCCTCCCTGGGCAGGCCGATGGATCGGGCCTGTGGGCAGCCTCCCTGGGCAGGCTGCTGGATCGGGCCTGTGGGCAGCCTCCCTGGGCAGGCCGCTGGATCGGGCCTGTGGGCAGCCTCCCTGGGCAGGCTGCTGGATCGGGCCTGTGGGCAGCCTCCCTGGGCAGGTCGCTGGATCGGGCCTGTGGGCAGCCTCCCTGAGCAGGCCGCTGGATCGGGCCTGTGGGCAGCCTCCCTGGGCAGGCCGCTGGATCGGGCCTGTGGGCAGCCTCCCTGGGCAGGCCGCTGGATCGGGCCTGTGGGCAGCCTCCCTGGGCAGGCCGATGGATCGGGCCTGTGGGCAGCCTCCCTGGGCAGGCCGCTGGATCGGGCCTGTGGGCAGCCTCCCTGGGCAGGCCGCTGGATCGGGCCTGTGGGCAGCCTCCCTGGGCAGGTCGCTGGATCGGGCCTGTGGGCAGCCTCCCTGGGCAGGTCGCTGGATCTGGCCTGTGGGCAGCCTCCCTGGGCAGGCCGTTGGATTGGGCCTGTCAGCAGCCTCCCTGGGCAGGTCGCTGGATTGGGCCTGTCGGCAGCCTCCCTGGGCAGGCCGCTGGAACAGGCCTGTGGGCAGCCTCCCTGGGCAGGTCGCTGGATTGGGCCTGTCGGCAGCCTCCCTGGGCAGGCCGCTGGATTGGGCCTGTGGGCAGCCTCCCTGGGCAGGCCGCTGGATTGGGCCTGTGGGCAGCCTCCCTGGGCAGGTCGCTGGATCTGGCCTGTGGGCAGCCTCCCTGGGCAGGCTGCTGGATCGGGCCTGTGGGCAGCCTCCCTGGGCAGGCCGCTGGATCGGTCCTGTCGGCAGCCTCCCTGAGCAGGCCATTGGATTGGGCCTGTCAGCAGCCTCCCTGGGCAGGTCGCTGGATCGGGCCTGTGGACAGCCTCCCTGGACAGGCCGCTGGAACAGGCCTGTGGGCAGCCTCCCTGGGCAGGTCGCTGGATCGGGCCTGTGGGCAGCCTCCCTGGGCAGGTCGCTGGATCGGGCCTGTGGGCAGCCTCCCTGGGCAGGCTGCTGGATCGGGCCTGTGGGCAGCCTCCCTGGGCAGGCTGCTGGATCGGGCCTGTGGGCAGCCTCCCTGGGCAGGCCTCTGGATTGGGCCTGTGGGCAGCCTCCCTGGGCAGGCCGCTGGATCGGGCCTGTGGGCAGCCTCCCTGGGCAGGTCGCTGGATCGGGCCTGTGGGCAGCCTCCCTGGGCAGGTCGCTGGATCGGGCCTGTGGGCAGCCTCCCTGGGCAGGCCGCTGGATTGGGCCTGTGGGCAGCCTCCCTGGGCAGGCCGCTGGATCGGGCCTGTCAGCAGCCTCCCTGGGCAGGCCGCTGGATCGGGCCTGTCAGCAGCCTCCGTGGGCAGGCCGCTGGATCGGGCCTGTGGGCAGCCTCCCTGGGCAGGTCGCTGGATCGGACCTGTGGACAGCCTCCCTGGGCAGGCCGCTGGATCTGGCCTGTGGGCAGCCTCTCTGGGCAGGCCTCTGGATTGGGCCTGTGGGCAGCCTCCCTGGGCAGGCTGCTGGATCGGGCCTGTGGGCAGCCTCCCTGGGCAGGCCTCTGGATTGGGCCTGTGGGCAGCCTCCCTGGGCAGGCCGCTGGATCGGGCCTGTGGGCAGCCTCCCTGGGCAGGCCGCTGGATCGGGCCTGTGGGCAGCCTCCCTGGGCAGGTCGCTGGATCGGGCCTGTCAGCAGCCTCCCTGGGCAGGCCGCTGGATTGGGCCTGTGGGCAGCCTCCCTGGGCAGGCCGCTGGATCGGGCCTGTCAGCAGCCTCCCTGGGCAGGCCGCTGGATCGGGCCTGTCAGCAGCCTCCGTGGGCAGGCCGCTGGATCGGGCCTGTGGGCAGCCTCCCTGGGCAGGTCGCTGGATCGGACCTGTGGACAGCCTCCCTGGGCAGGCCGCTGGATCTGGCCTGTGGGCAGCCTCTCTGGGCAGGCCTCTGGATTGGGCCTGTGGGCAGCCTCCCTGGGCAGGCCGCTGGATCGGGCCTGTGGGCAGCCTCCCTGGGCAGGCCGCTGGATCGGGCCTGTGGGCAGCCTCCCTGGGGAAGCCGATGGATTGGGCCTGTCAGCAGCCTCCCTGGGCAGGCCGCTGGATTGGGCCTGTTGGCAGCCTCCCTGGGCAGGCCTCTGGATTGGGCCTGTTGGCAGCCTGCCTGGGCAGGCTGCTGGATTGGGCCTGTGGACAGCCTCCCTGGGCAGGCCGCTGGATCGGGCCTGTGGGCAGCCTCCCTGGGCAGGCCGATGGATCGGGCCTGTGGGCAGCCTCCCTGGGCAGGCCGCTGGATCGGGCCTGTGGGCAGCCTCCCTGGGCAGGCTGCTGGATCGGGCCTGTGGGCAGCCTCCCTGGGCAGGTCGCTGGATCGGGCCTGTGGGCAGCCTCCCTGAGCAGGCCGCTGGATCGGGCCTGTGGGCAGCCTCCCTGGGCAGGCCGATGGATCGGGCCTGTGGGCAGCCTCCCTGGGCAGGCTGCTGGATTGGGCCTGTGGACAGCCTCCCTGGACAGGCCGTTGGATTGGGCCTGTCAGCAGCCTCCCTGGGCAGGTCGCTGGATCGGGCCTGTCAGCAGCCTCCTTGGGCAGGCCGCTGGATCGGGCCTGTGGACAGCCTCCCTGGGCAGGCTGCTGGATCGGGCCTGTGGGCAGCCTCCCTGGGTAGGTCGCTGGATTGGGCCTGTGGGCAGCCTCCCTGGACAGGCCGCTGGATCAGCCCTGTCAGCAGCCTCCCTGGGCAGGCTGCTGGATCGGGCCTGTCAGCAGCCTCCCTGGGGAGGCCGATGGATCGCGCCTGTGGGCAGCCTCCCTGGGCAGGCCGCTGGATCGGGCCTGTGGGCAGCCTCCCTGGGCAGGCCTCTGGATTGGGCCTGTGGGCAGCCTCCCTGGGCAGGCCGCTGGATCGGGCCTGTGGGCAGCCTCCCTGGGCAGGTCGCTGGATCGGGCCTGTGGGCAGCCTCCCTGGGCAGGCTGCTGGATCGGGCCTGTGGGCAGCCTCCCTGGGCAGGCCGCTGGATCGGGCCTGTGGGCAGCCTCCCTGGGCAGGCCGATGGATCGGGCCTGTGGGCAGCCTCCCTGGGCAGGCTGCTGGATCGGGCCTGTGGGCAGCCTCCCTGGGCAGGCCGCTGGATCGGGCCTGTGGGCAGCCTCCCTGGGCAGGTCGCTGGATCGGGCCTGTGGGCAGCCTCCCTGGGCAGGTCGCTGGATCTGGCCTGTGGGCAGCCTCCCTGGGCAGGCCGTTGGATTGGGCCTGTCAGCAGCCTCCCTGGGCAGGTCGCTGGATTGGGCCTGTCGGCAGCCTCCCTGGGCAGGCCGCTGGAACAGGCCTGTGGGCAGCCTCCCTGGGCAGGTCGCTGGATTGGGCCTGTCGGCAGCCTCCCTGGGCAGGCCGCTGGATTGGGCCTGTGGGCAGCCTCCCTGGGCAGGCCGCTGGATTGGGCCTGTGGGCAGCCTCCCTGAGCAGGTCGCTGGATCTGGCCTGTGGGCAGCCTCCCTGGGCAGGCCGCTGGCTTCCGGGCAGGTAGGTAATGAGTAAGTTTACGACCTACTTCCGGGAGCGGCGTTGGTTCAAGCCAATTGAGGATGGAGTTCTGACCCTGATATCTTGCGGGGCTCCGGTGAATCTCGCGAGGCACGGAGGCTGTTCGGAGGCTCGGTAGAAGCCGCTCCCGGGATTCGCCGGCCGCGTTGTGCTCTCGCGTGAACGCAACGAGGCCGGAGGATTGCGCCCATCGTCTTTGATCCCTCCTACTAACCCGGTTACGTAGCCATGAACTCCATCTCTCTCCCTGGAAACTGTTGGAAGCTGATCTGGACTATTTCCAACCTTGGTGTCATTTTGAGCTGAGTTTCCAGCCACATATCTGCACCATCACCAAGACCACATTTGCAACATCACCTATCTCAGCTGTCTTGGCCCTGGGTCCCTCCTCCCTGCCGCTGTTACCTCCTGCCTTAATATTCCAATGCAGTCCTGGTTGAACTTCCACAGGTTACCCTGTGTAAACTTCAGGTCATCCAAACTCTGCTGCCCCTAAATCTAACTTGTAACAGGTCCCTTTTACCTGTCACCCCTGTGCTTGATGATCTGCACTGGCTCCTCGCTAAGCAACACCTCAATTTAAAAATGTCATCCTTCTTTTCAAATCTCCACATAGCCTCACTCCTCCCTGTCGCTGAAATCTCCTCCAGCCCTCTTGAGATGAAATGAAATTAAATGAAAATCGCTTATTGTCACGAGTAGGCTTCAATGAAGTTACTGTGAAAAGCCCCTAGTCGCCACATTCCGGCGCCTGTCCGGGATGTCCTGCCCTCCCCTGATTCTCCTCTCCAACCCTGATTATCGCCTTCTCTTTCGGAGAATCCCCGCAGTGCAGAAAGAGGCCATTTGGCCCATCGAGACGACACTGACCTTCTGAAAGAGCACCTTGCCCTGGGCCCACTCCCCTGTCCTATTCCTGGAACCCCGTCACCCCACCTAACCTGCAGACACGAAGGGACAATTTGGAATAACCTATCCACGCCTCAATAAAATGGTTATTAAAAAAAAAGAACGGCCTACCAACCAAACCTTGTCCAAGGATTTTTTCAACTGCCTTCTTATCCCCTGTTGGAACCAACAATTCTACGGACACGTGCTTGTAGGATTAGAATAGCGGTTTTAATATACTTACAACAGAGCCAGCCGGTTAGCCGTTGAACTTTCGGTGAACTGGCTGGCTGACCCTGCGGCACGGATCTTTATACAGCAGCTCCCGGGGGAGGAGTCCTGGGCGGAGCCAAGGGAGGAGCCCAGTACAAACTCTCGAGCATTCCCAGAGCTACTCCCCCTGGTGGTCAGGTAGTGCAACTGCACTTACAATATTGATACATATATATACAGATTATAATACCGTGTGAATCTCATTCACCACAGA
The DNA here is from genome assembly GCF_902713615.1 of Scyliorhinus canicula. Lineage (NCBI taxonomy): Eukaryota > Metazoa > Chordata > Chondrichthyes > Carcharhiniformes > Scyliorhinidae > Scyliorhinus > Scyliorhinus canicula. Next base: position 283,463,614 of record NC_052147.1, read on the forward strand.
CCCATAGCGAGCAAAATCTGTTCCACAACACTCCTGCAATCCCTTTTCGGCCTTTTGGCTAAGATCAGGTGTCAGATCGCTCCCAAGATGAGGTGCGATGCTTTTTCTTGTCAACTTGTCCAGTATGTCTCTTGTGGGGACCATGGGCAGGATTCAATTTGAATTGGTTTTTGGAGCAATCAGTGAGATGGATTAAGGGTTTGCCCCTGTCCCATCTGCAGATTGGCTCTGTAACTCTTAAGAAAACAATAACATTTAAAAAAAAGAACATTAAAAAAAAAATAATAATCTTTATTAGTGTCACAAGTAGGCTTACATTAACACCGCAATGAAGTTACTGTGAAAAGCCCCTAGTCGCCACATTCCGGCGCCTGTTTGGGTACACAGAGGGAGAATTCAGAATTTCCAATTCACCTAACAGCACGTCTTTCAGGACTTGTGGGAGGAAACCGGAGCACCCGGAGGAAACCCACGCAGACACGGGGAGAACGTGCAGACTCCGCACAGACAGTGACCCAAGCCGGGAATCGAACTTGGGACCCTGGCGCTGTGCAGCACCTTGGGGTTTGCAGTTGCATTAAAGGCGGTAGCTAAATGCAATTTGTTGTTGTTTATATTTCCCTGGATTCTGATAAATCACTGGGATCCTGGACACTGTAACAACAGTGAATATAGTTTCAGACTGGACTGTGGTGTGAGTTTGTGAGGGATTGCCTGTCTGCCTGTGTGTATGAGTGTGAGAGACTGTGTGGGTATGAAGGACTCTGTTTGTGAAGGTGTGAGTGGGAAGATGGTGTGTGAGTGTGTGTGAGGGACTCTGCCCCTGTCACAGTGTCTGTGCGTGCTGGTCTGTGCTTTGGGGAGATGGTGTGTGTGTGTGTGTGTGAGGGACTCTGCCCCTGTCACAGAGTCTGTGCGTGCTGGTCTGTGCTTTGGGGAGATGGTGTGTGTGTGTGTGTGGGACTCTGCCCCTGTCACAGAGTCTGTGCGTGCTGGTCTGTGCTTTGGGGAGATGGTGTGTGTGTGTGTGTGTGGGACTCTGCCCCTGTCACAGAGTCTGTGCGTGCTGATCTGTGCTTTGGGGAGATGGTGTGTGAGTGTGTGTGTGTGTGTGTGTGAGGGACTCTGCCCCTGTCACAGAGTCTGTGCGTGCTGGTCTGTGCTTTGGGGAGATGGTGTGTGAGTGTGTGTGAGGGACTCTGCCCCTGTCACAGAGTCTGTGCGTGCTGGTCTGTGCTTTGGGGAGATGGTGTGTGTGTGTGTGTGTGGGACTCTGCCCCTGTCACAGAGTCTGTGCGTGCTGGTCTGTGCTTTGGGGAGATGGTGTGTGTGTGTGTGTGTGGGACTCTGCCCCTGTCACAGAGTCTGTGCGTGCTGATCTGTGCTTTGGGGAGATGGTGTGTGAGTGTGTGTGTGTGTGTGTGTGAGGGACTCTGCCCCTGTCACAGAGTCTGTGCGTGCTGGTCTGTGCTTTGGGGAGATGGTGTGTGAGTGTGTGTGAGGGACTCTGCCCCTGTCACAGAGTCTGTGCGTGCTGGTCTGTGCTTTGGGGAGATGGTGAGTGTGTGTGTGTGTGTGGGACTCTGCCCCTGTCACAGAGTCTGTGCGTGCTGGTCTGTACTTTGGGGAGATGGTGTGTGTGTGTGTGTGTGTGTGTGGGACTCTGCCCCTGTCACACAGTCTGTGCGTGCTGGTCTGTGCTTTGTGGAGATGGTGAGTGTGTGTGTGTGTGTGTGTGTGGGACTCTGCCCCTGTCACAGAGTCTGTGCGTGCTGGTCTGTGCTTTGGGGAGATGGTGTGTGTGTGTGTGTGTGGGACTCTGCCCCTGTCACAGAGTCTGTGCGTGCTGATCTGTGCTTTGGGGAGATGGTGTGTGTGTGTGTGTGTGAGGGACTCTGCCCCTGTCACAGAGTCTGTGCGTGCTGGTCTGTGCTTTGGGGAGATGGTGAGTGTGTGTGTGTGTGAGGGACTCTGCCCCTGTCACAGAGTCTGTGCATGCTGGTCTGTGCTTTGGGGAGATGGTGTGTGTGTGTGTGTGTGTGAGGGACTCTGCCCCTGTCACAGAGTCTGTGCATGCTGGTCTGTGCTTTGGGGAGATGGTGAGTGTGTGTGTGTGTGAGGGACTCTGCCCCTGTCACAGAGTCTGTGCGTGCTGGTCTGTGCTTTGGGGAGATGGTGTGTGAGTGTGTGTGTGGGACTCTGCCCCTGTCACAGAGTCTGTGCGTGCTGGTCTGTGCTTTGGGGAGATGCTATGAGCTGAGTTGTGAAAGCAGAAGCTGCCAGGTCCCGCCCAGTGCTGGTGTCAGGCTGTGGAGGGTGGAGTTGGAACAGGCATTCACAGAACTAACTTCAAGCTGCTGTAGTGGCTCAGCACAGTCTGGACCAGTCAGTTGTGCAGCCTGATCCCTCCCGAAGTTGCTGCTGAGTGTGTCCGTGCGCCTGCCTATCGCTGAGTAACAGAGACAGCTGCAAATCTACATCCATCTGGGTCTCTGCAACCCTGAGAGATTGACTGACCATTTCTTAAAGTGGGATTGTCAGTACGTGGGGTTTCTGTTCTTCCCCACCCCGGCGATCCTGTACTTCCCGGCGATCCTGGTCATGATCTGGCGCTGGGAATGGCTGCTGTCCATGGCGCTTCTCGTCGAGCTGCTGGGGGCCGAGGGGTCGCAGTTCAAAGCTGCCAGGTTGCACCGATGGTCCACGGCCAGCTTGGGCTACCTCAAATCCAGCCTGTGTCAGCGAGTGTCTTTTCTGTCAGACTCTGAGTGCAAGCGGCTGGCGGAGATCCCACAGCCGGCCGTGGCCGTCTACGCGGCAGAGCCCCGGGCTGGAGAGAAGCTGATCACCATCCTGCCAGACTCTGGCCTCAGCCTGGGGTCTCCCCACGATGCGGTCATCACCCTGGACCCCAGCCCAGAGCTCAGCTTCGGGCACCCAGTCACCGTCTTCTACATCGACTTCAATGTGAACGAACGGCGATGTGGGATCCGCGAGGGGCTGTATTTAGGTAAGGATCAGAGAATTCAGCTCCTGTGTCAGTACTGCATCACTATTGTCCACTATTGGTGGGCATGCTGTAGCACAGTGCGGCACAGTAACACAGTGGTTAGCACTGTTGCTTCACAGCGCCAGGGTCCCGGGTTCGATTCCCGGCTTGGGGTCACTGTCTGTGCGGAGTCTGCACGTTCTCCCCGTGTCTGCGTGGGTTTCCTCCGGTTTCCTCCCACAAGTCCCGAAAGATGTGCTGTTAGGTGGATTGGCCGTGCTAAATTGCCCTCCGTGTCCAAAAAGGGTTAGGTGGGGTTACAGGGAAAGAGTGGCAGTGTGGGGATAGGGCGGAGGTATGGGCTTAGGCAGGGTGCTCTTTCCACGGGCTGGTGCAGACCCGATGGGCCGAATGGCCTCTGCCTGCACTGTACATTTTATGATTCTATGCCTGCAGCCCCCTGGGCCCTAAGCTGTGGTATTCCCACCATAAACCTCCCCGCCTCTCACCCTTCTTTAACACCTTTATTAAAAAACCTACCTCTTGGAGCAAGCATTGGCAATGTGACATGATATCTCCTTACGCGGATCAGTGGCAAACCCTTGTCTGGTAAAGCTCCTGTGAAATACCTTTGGATTGTTTGCACTGCGAGAAAGAGGCTATATAAATGCAAGTTGTTGTTGTATCCTGTGGGATCAGTCCTATTCCTGTTGACTGGCGGAGGGCAGCACGGCAGCAGAGCGGTTAGCACTGTTGCTTCACAGCTCCAGGGTCTCGGGTCCGATTCCCGGCTTGGGTCACTGTCTGTGCGGAGTCTGCACGTTCTCCCCGTGTCTGCGTGGGTTTCCTCCGGGTGCTCCGGTTTCCTCCCACAGTCCAAAGACGTGCTGTTAGGTGAATTGGACATTCTGAATTCTCCCTCTGTGTACCCGAACAGGCGCCCGAGTGTGGCGACTAGGGGCTTTTCACAATAACTTCATTGCAGAGTTAATGTCAGCCTACTTGTGACAATAAAGATTATAGAAAATAATTTAAAAGATTAGAGATTAACTGACTGCACAGCTGGAGATTGATTTGGGATAACCGGAGGGGGTTAGAGAGTAAGAACCACAGGGAGAGGGAACGGCAGCGACAGTAAAACAAACCGATAGAAAGAGCAGAATCATATTGAGAATGAGGGATGAAGAGTCTAAGCTAAACGTGGAGTGGAAAGCCATCTGACAGATCAAACCCAAAACAAGGTATGAAGGTTGGAATGGTCAGAATGCAGGCACTGAGCTTGAGAATGAGAACGGTTTGTTAATTTTTAATAACGTGATCCTGCTATGGTAGTGCTTTGATGTAACTGGATTTCTTGACCAAAGATAGTCAGAGAAAGTAAAATAGAACCGTAACAGAAGAGAGAGAGAGGGGTAGACGAGGGTGGATGAGAGTTGTGACGATGACCAAATCTCTGGGAGTCTGTGCAATGTTTATTTTACTGTGTGAGGCTTTTTCTGATTGTGTGAGACTGTGACGGCACCGACTGTATGGGAGCATGTGAGACTGTGTGTGACTGTGTGAGACTGTGTCTGACTGTGTGGGACTGTGTCCGAGTGTGTGGGACTGTGTGGGATGGTGTCTGACTGTGTGGGACTGTGTCTGACTATGTGGGACTGTATGGGATGGTGTCTGATTGTGTGGGACTGTGTCTGACTGTGTGGGATTGTGTGTGACTGTGTGGGACTGTGTCAGACTGTGTGGGATGGTGTCTGACTGTGTGGGACTGTGTCTGACTGTGTGGGGTGGTGTCTGACTGTGTGGGACTGTGTCTGACTATGTGGGACTGTATGGGATGGTGTCTGATTGTGTGGGACTGTGTCTGACTGTGTGGGATTGTGTGTGACTGTGTGGGACTGTGTCAGACTGTGTGGGACTGTATGGGATGGTGTCTGATTGTGTGGGACTGTGTCTGACTGTGTGGGACTGTATGGGATGGTGTCTGATTGTGTGGGACTGTGTCTGATTGTGTGGGACTGTGTCTGACTATGTGGGACTGTATGGGATGGTGTCTGATTGTGTGGGGCTGTGTCTGACTGTGTGGGACTGTGTCTGACTGGGTGGGATTGTGTCTGACTGTGTGGGACTGTGTCTGACTATGTGGGACTGTATGGGATGGTGTCTGATTGTGTGGGACTGTGTCTGACTGTGTGGGACTGTGTCTGACTATGTGGGACTGTATGGGATGGTGTCTGATTGTGTGGGACTGTGTCTGATTGTGTGGGACTGTGTGGGATGGTGTCTGATTGTGTGGGACTGTGTCTGATTGTGTGGGACTGTGTGGGATGGTGTGATTGTGTGGGACTGTGTCTGACTATGTGGGACTGTATGGAATGGTGTCTGATTGTGTAGGACTGTGTCTGATTGTGTAGGACTGTGTCTGATTGTGTGGGACTGTGTGGGATGGTGTCTGATGGTGTGGGACTATGTGGGACTTTGTCTGACTGTGTATGATGGTATCTGACTGTGTCGGATGGTATCTGACTGTGTGGGACGGTATCTGACTGTGTGGGACGGTATCTGACTGTGTGGGACGGTATCTGACTGTGTGGGATGGTATCTGACTGTGTCTGACTGTGTGGGACGGTATCTGACTGTGTCTGACTGTGTGGGACGGTATCTGACTGTGTGGGACGGTATCTGACTGTGTGGGACGGTATCTGACTGTGTCTGACTGTGTGGGATGGTGTCTGACTGTGTGGGACGGTATCTGACTGTGTGGGACTGTGTCTGTGTGGGACTGTGTCTGACTGTGTAGGAATGTGTCTGACTGTGTCTGACTGTGTGGGACGGTATCTGACTGTGTGGGACAGTATCTGACTGTGTCTGACTGTGTGGGACGGTATCTGACTGTGTGGGATGGTGTCTGACTGTGTGGGACAGTATCTGACTGTGTCTGACTGTGTGGGACAGTATCTGACTGTGTCTGACTGTGTGGGACGGTATCTGACTGTGTGGGACAGTATCTGACTGTGTGGGGTGGTATCTGACTGTGTGGGACAGTATCTGACTGTGTGGGACAGTATCTGACTGTGTCTGACTGTGTGGGACAGTATCTGACTGTGTGGGACAGTATCTGACTGTGTCTGACTGTGTGGGGTGGTATCTGACTGTGTGGGACAGTATCTGACTGTGTGGGACAGTATCTGACTGTGTGGGACGGTATCTGACTGTGTGGGATGGTGTCTGACTGTGTGGGACAGTATCTGACTGTGTCTGACTGTGTGGGACAGTATCTGACTGTGTCTGACTGTGTGGGACGGTATCTGACTGTGTGGGACAGTATCTGACTGTGTCTGACTGTGTGGGGTGGTATCTGACTGTGTGGGACAGTATCTGACTGTGTGGGACAGTATCTGACTGTGTCTGACTGTGTGGGACAGTATCTGACTGTGTGGGACAGTATCTGACTGTGTCTGACTGTGTGGGGTGGTATCTGACTGTGTGGGACAGTATCTGACTGTGTCTGACTGTGTGGGACAGTATCTGACTGTGTCTGACTGTGTGGGACAGTATCTGACTGTGTCTGACTGTGTGGGACAGTATCTGACTGTGTCTGACTGTGTGGGACAGTATCTGACTGTGTCTGACTGTGTGGGACAGTATCTGACAGTATCTGACTGTGTGGGACAGTATCTGACTGTGTGGGACAGTATCTGACTGTGTCTGACTGTGTGGGACAGTATCTGACTGTGTCTGACTGTGTGGGACAGTATCTGACTGTGTCTGACTGTGTGGGACAGTATCTGACAGTATCTGACTGTGTGGGACAGTATCTGACTGTGTGGGACCGTATCTGACTGTGTCTGACTGTGTGGGACAGTATCTGACTGTGTCTGACTGTGTGGGACAGTATCTGACTGTGTCTGACTGTGTGGGACAGTATCTGACTGTGTCTGACTGTGTGGGACAGTATCTGACTGTGTCTGACTGTGTGGGACAGTATCTGACAGTGTCTGACTGTGTGGGACAGTATCTGACTGTGTCTGACTGTGTGGGACAGTATCTGACTGTGTCTGACTGTGTGGGACAGTATCTGACTGTGTCTGACTGTGTGGGACAGTATCTGACTGTGTCTGACTGTGTGGGACAGTATCTGACTGTGTCTGACTGTGTGGGACAGTATCTGACTGTGTCTGACTGTGTGGGACAGTATCTGACTGTGTCTGACTGTGTGGGACAGTATCTGACTGTGTCTGACTGTGTGGGACAGTATCTGACTGTGTCTGACTGTGTGGGACAGTATCTGACTGTGTCTGACTGTGTGGGACGGTATCTGACTGTGTGGGATGGTGTCTGACTGTGTGGGACAGTATCTGACTGTGTCTGACTGTGTGGGACTGTATCTGACTGTGTGGGATGGTGTCTGACTGTGTGGGACAGTATCTGACTGTGTCTGACTCTGTGGGACAGTATCTGACTGTGTCTGACTGTGTGGGACAGTATCTGACTGTGTGGGACAGTATCTGACTGTGTCTGACTGTGTGGGACTGTATCTGACTGTGTGGGATGGTGTCTGACTGTGTGGGACAGTATCTGACTGTGTCTGACTCTGTGGGACAGTATCTGACTGTGTCTGACTGTGTGGGACAGTATCTGACTGTGTGGGACAGTATCTGACTGTGTCTGACTGGTATCTGACTGTGTGGGACAGTATCTGACTGTGTCTGACTGTGTGGGACGGTATCTGACTGTGTCTGACTCTGTGGGACAGTATCTGACTGTGTCTGACTGTGTGGGACAGTATCTGACTGTGTGGGACTGTATCTGACTGTGTCTGACTGTGTGGGACAGTATCTGACTGTGTCTGACTGTGTGGGACAGTATCTGACTGTGTCTGACTGGTATCTGACTGTGTGGGACAGTATCTGACTGTGTCTGACTGTGTGGGACAGTATCTAGAGTCAGTGCCCAGAATTGAGTGTGGAGTTTGGTTTTTGCAATTGCCTGAGATTTTTTTTAATGCTTTTAGATGTCTGGGCTGCTGGGCAGTTTTGACTTTGTTGTGTTGGGTGTTTTGTACCAGTTTCCACTTGTGTGTTTGTGGATATATTCTGTATTTATATATTGCCAATTGTGCTTTTACATTATTGTTTATGGATGTGCTATAGGGACATCTTTATGGTTCTGGTTTTATATTGCTGGGTTTAGATATTTGTTACTAGTTATTGCTGGACATGGTTATATATTCTTTGTTATGACTGACCATTGTCAGGGCAGCACAGTAGCACAGTGGTTAGCACAATTGCTTCACAGCTCCAGGGTCCCAGGCTCGATTCCCCGCTGGGTCACTGTCTGTGTGGAGTCTGCACGTTGTCCCCGTGTCTGCGTGGGTTTCCTCCGGGTGCTCCGGTTTCCTCCCACAGTCCAAAGATGTGCAGGTTAGGTGGATTGGCCATGATAAATTGCCCTTAGTGTCCAAAATTGCCCTTAGTGTTGGGTGGGGTTACTGGGTTATGGGGATAGGGTAGGGGGTAGGGTGCTTTTTCCAAGAGCTGGTGCAGACTCAATGGGCCGAATGGCCTCCTTATGCACTGTAAATTCTATGATTGTTAGATAGAGTATATTGTAGTTATACAGTGCTGGCTATATTCTAGTTAGATATTTTGGATTACAGATTGCTGGTTATTGTTAGAATTTTGGATATTCGTTGCCCCTGGTGTTGATGGAACCTCAGTCAGTAACAGAGAAAGTAGAGAGAGAGAGGGGGGTGACGGGATTGTGTGCGATGGCGTAATGTTTGATCAGGTTACGCAGAGTGTAACAGATGCTGAGCGCTCAGGAATAATTTGCCCTCGCTGCCTCCCAGGGGTAGTGACCCTCACTGGGACAGAGGGTTTCACAGGAGCCAGCTGCCCACCATCAGGCCGGCCTTCCGAGAAAAGTGTGGTAACAAAATGGTCACGTTAATGAATGAGGGATCCAGGGGCCCGGATTGATCACCTGGAGCACGAGCTCAAATCCCCAAAACGTTTAAACCCACTAAAAACCAGCATTCAGGTGCCGCAGTCAGTGAGGAAGGCTGCATTGCAAGGGGATTGGAATATAGTAGGGAAGGTGCCTTGCTGCAATTCTCTAGCGCCTCAGTGGAACTGCAATGATACTTGTACAACTTTGCCCTCCTTAGCTCAGGAAAGAGACACTGGGGAGACGTTCACCAGACTGATCCCGGGGATGACGGGATTGCTCCGTGAAATGAAAAATGAAAATCGCTTATTGTCACGAGTAGGCTTCAATGAAGTTACTGTGAAAAGCCCCTAGTCGCCACATTCCGGCGCCTGTCCGGGGAGGCTGGTACGGGAATCGAACCGTGCTGCTGGCCTGCTTTAAAAGCCAGCGATTTAGCCTGGTGAGCTAAACCAGCCCCTAGCGAGGAGAGATAGTGAGGAGAGATTGAGGAAATTGAGTCTGTATTCCCGAGAATTTTGAGGAATGAGAGGTTCTCCTTGAAACCTGCTCAATTCTTACCGGGTGGGACAGGTTGGATCAGATGTTTCCCCAGCTGGTGAGTCTGGAACCAGGGGGGACTTCATCTGAGAATAAGGGTTAGGGTTAGAAGCATATATAGAAAATAGGAGCCTGGGGAGGCCATTCGGCCCTTCGAGCCTGTTCTGCCATTCGTTATGATCAAGGCTGATCACCAAGTTGGTAAAGCTGAGGGGGGGGGGGGGGGGGGGGGGCAGTCTCTTCACGCAGAGGGTGGTGAGTTTTTGAAATTCTCTCCCCCAGAGGCTGTGGAAGCTCGGTCAGTCCCAGGCAGAAAGTGATAGGCTTCTGGAGACTAATGATCTGGAGATGGTGTGGGGAAGGGGCAATGAGGTAGACGCTCAGCCACCATCGAATGAATGGCGAAGCAGGTTCGACGGGCTGAACGGCCGACCCCAGTTCCCACCAGAGCCCGCTGGGGAACTTAAGTTCGGTAAATCAGGAATAAAAAGCTAGCGCCAGGAAAGGTGACCATGGGCTGAATTCTCTGCCCCGTAACGGTAACGCGAACCGTGATCGGGCGAAGAATTGGGCGTCCGGTCAAAATCGAGGTCCGCGCCCTGTGCCAGTTCCAGCGCCATTCTCCAGTCCCACACTGGCTGCGAAATCGAGGTCCGCGCCCTGTGCTAGTTCCAGCGCCATTCTCCAGTCCCACACTGGCAGCGAAATCGAGGTCCGCGCCCTGTGCCAGTTCCAGCGCCATTCTCCAGTCCCACACTGGCAGCGAAAACAAGGTTTGTGTCCGGGTGGAGCATGCAAATCCGGCATTTAACTGTGATAACCGGGATGGAGTCAGTGAGAACAAACCGAGTTTATTCAACCGCTCCTCATAGCTAATGCCCTCCATACCAGGCAACATACTGGTAAATCTCTTCTGCACCCTCTCCAAAGCCTCCACATCCTTCTGGTAGTGTGGCGACCAGAATTGAACACTATACTCCAAGTGTGGCCTAACTAAGGTTCTATACAGCTGCAACATGACTTGCCAATTCTTATACTCAAATCCCCGGCCAATGAAGGCAAGCATGCCGTATGCCTTCTTGACTACCTTCTCCACCTGTGTTGCCCATTTCAGTGATCTGTGGACCTGTATACCCAGATCTCTCTGACTGTCAATACTCTTGAGGGTTCTACCATTCAGTGTATATTCCCAACCTGCATTAGACCTTCCAAAATGCATTACCTCACATTTGTCCGAATTAAACTCCATTTGCCATCTCTCCACCCAAGTCTCCAAATGATCTAAATCCTGCTGTATCCTCTGACAGTCCTCATCACTATCCGCAATTCCACCTAACTTTGTGTCGTCCGCAAACTTACTAATCAGACCAGTTACATTTTCCTCCAAATCATTTATATATACTACGAACAGCAAAGGTCCCAGCACTGATCCTTGCGCAACACCAGTCGGCACATCCCTCCAATCAGAAAAGCACCCTTCCATTGCTACTCTCTGCCTTCTATGACCTAACCAGTTCTGTATCCACCTTGCCAGCTCACCCCTGATCCCGTGTGACTTCACCTTTTGTACCAGTCTACCATGAGGGACCTTGTCAAAGGCCTTACTGAAGTCCATATAGACAACATCCACTGCCCTACCTGCATCAATCATCTTTGTGACCTCTTCGAAAAACTCTATCAAGTTACAGTAAGAAGTCTTACAACATCAGGTGAGGAAGGAGCTGTGCTCCGAAAGCTAGTGTTTGAAACAAACATGTTGGACTTTAACCTGGTGCTGTAAGACCTCTTTCTGTGCCCACCCCAGTCCAACGCCGGCATCTCCACATCATGTCTATCAAGTTAGTGAGACACAACCTCCCCTTCACAAAACCATGCTGCCTCTCGCTAATATGTCCACTTGCTTCCAAATGGGAGTAGATCCTGTCTCAAAGAATTCTCTCCAGTAATTTCCTACCACTGACGTAAGGCTGACTGGCCTGCAGTTACTACAAGTATTTACAAACGGGGACTGGGTGACATGGTTGCGGAGGGGGAGCGCGAGGCTGAAATTACACTGAAACACATTGAAAGCTGTGGGCTTGCTGGGGGGATGGCTGCCTGGGCCGGGATCAGTAGCCGGTAGTGACTTGGTGCCAAGTCTGTGAACTCGGGGTGTCCCCCTCGGGATCGGGCTGGCCTGGCTCAGACCGACATTGCTCAGTCTGTCAATTAAACACACTCCTGTGCTGCTACTTACAGACTCCTGGCTGCTCACACTGCTGAGGGCTGCCTGTGTCCTTTAAATGTTCAGAAAGCCTCTGGTCATCTGGGAGCCCACCCAGGCCGCCCCTCCGGACACCCTCCCACCCCAGCTGTATCATTGTGGTGAATGTAACTCCGTAATTCACACTGTATTGTATATACATGAGACCATGCATTTGTAAGCGCAGTTGCGTTGCCCGACCACTAGGGGATGTAGCACTGGGAATGCTTAGGAGTTTGTACAGGGCTCCACCCTTGGCTCCGCCCACGACTCCTCCCCCTGGACTGCTGTATAAATACCAATGCTCAGAGCCAGTCGTTCAGTTCATCGAGAGTTCAACGTGGAACAGGCTGGCTCTGTTGTAAGTAGATTAAAACCACTGTTCATATCTTAAAGCACGTGTCTAGTGAATTGATGGTTCCATCAATCATCGAGGGCCAAGCCCAATGAGGAGCCCACCAGGGGTTGTCACTCCTCAGACACGTCAAGGGGGCACAAGTTCAAGGTGAGGGAGGGATGGGTTCTGTGGAGATGTGCGGGAGAAGTATTTTTACACAGAGGGTGGTGGTGGCCTGGAATGCACTGGTCTAGATAGGACACGTGATCGACGCAGGCTTGGAGGGCCGAAGGGCCTGTTCCTGTGCTGTATTGTTCTTTGTTAAATCGCAGCCCTTCCAGCCTCGTGTGAAAGATTCATCGGCAATATTCCCGAAAAGGAAATGGGAGCTCGTTCCTCCTGGAGACCAGGGTCAATGATTGCATTTCAGGAAACATCACTAAAAGAAACAGGGGGGTGGGATTCTTCGTTGTGATTCCGTCTCATTACCGCTGCCAGCGAGGACGGGGGAATGTGGCGCTCAGCCAGGTCTCCATTCACTGCAGCGGGAATGGCGAATGCCGCCCAGGGTATCGAACGGTATTGGGGCTAGAGGGGGAAGGTCAGCCATATCCTTGTTCAACGGCGCCGCAGGCTCGACATCTGCTCCTGTTTGGAAACTTTGCAAATTGATGTGGTGCCGGTGTGGGATCGCAGTGTGCACAGATTGATTGTCGCGTTTCACATCTTCTAAAGCTGTGAAGAATTTGAGGACATGGAAGAAGTTTTGCGGCCAAATACCGCAGGTCATTAATTTACAGACAGCGAGGTCACGCAGCCAGTGTGAGGAAGGAGCCGCCCGCCGAAAGCTAGTGACTCCAAACAAACCTGTTGGACTTTGACCTGGTGTTGTAAGACTTCTTACTGTGCTCACCCCAGTCCCAACGCCGATGTCTCCACATCACACAGACAGCGAGCAGTGCTTTTAACGATCAGGTATTATAGTTTTGGCAACGTGAGCATAATGTGGACACTGGAACCAAGCCACATGATCACTTAGAGTTAGACGGACTATTTAGAGCGGCAGTATATTAATGATTTGCTTGGGTTGATGCAGCAAACTTACTGCAGTGAAATATTCAAAAGGTTGCCCGTCTGGAGCATTTACAGATACAATCTGACACTGAGCTAGCTGAGGGAATGTTAGGACAGGTGACTAACAGTTTGGTCAGAAAGGAAGCTTTCAACCAGCAGCTTAAATGAGGAACGCGGGTTACGGGGTGGAGAGGTTTCAGGAGGGAATTCAGGGCGGGAATCTCCCAGCCCTGGGCCGGAGAATTCCCGCGAACTGGCCACGCCGCCCCGACGCCGGCACGCGGTTCTCCGAGGGCGGAGAATCGGCACCATTGGCGCCGGCGTGGTCGGCGTGGTCGCGAGCCGCTCTCTCCGGCCGGCCTGCTGACTCTCCGGCCCGGATGGGCCGAGCGGCCGTGACAAAAACCCCTGAGTCCCGCCGTCGCCGTCCACACCTGCTCAGAGCCGGCGGGGACTCGACGTGGAAGAGTCGCGTGGTGGCCTGTGGGGGTGGGGTGGGGTGGGGAGCCTCCAATGTGGCCTGGCCCGCGATCGGGGCCCACCGATCAGCGGGCCGGCCTCTCTGGCTGGGGGCCTCCTTTCCTACACGCCGGCCCCAGTAATCCTGCGCCATGTTGTGTCGGGGCCGATGCTTTGAAGGAGGCGACTGCGCATGTCCTCGTTGGTGTCGGCGCCACTGCGCATGTCCTCGTTGGCGTCGGCGCCACTGCGCATGTCCTCGTTGGCGTCGGCGCCACTGCGCATGTCCTCGTTGGCGTCGGCGCCACTGCGCATGCACGGATCCCGCGGCGCCCAGTTTGCGCCGGGATTGGCAGATGGAGCAGCGCGAACCGCTCCAGCGCCGTGCTGCCCCCCTGTAGGGGCCAGAATTAGTCCTGGCAGCGGCCCGTTCACGCCGTGGTAAAGCGTGACGGCGTTTACGATGGCGTGGACACTCTGCCGCGGGATTTGAGAATCCCACCCTCAATGTCTGAGGACCCAGGCCCATAATGGCCACCAACAGTAGCTGGTTTTGTTCCGCGATGGACCAGAGGCTGGAACTGGAGGATCGCAGATATCTTGACAGGGTTTAGAGGTGACGATTACTGAATTACAAAATCTCACAGTGCAGGAGAGGCACTTCGGCCCATCGTGTCTGTACTGACACATGTAAAACGTCTGACCTACTGACCTAATCCCATTTACTTGGCTCCAACCCTTCAACTAAGGGGAACAGCTACACCCTATCTACCCTGTCCATGTCCCTCATAACCTTGTCCACCACAATCAGGTCACCCCTCAGTCTTCTCTGCTCCAGAGAAAACAGTAAGAAGTCTTACAGCACCAGGTTAAAGTCCAACATATTTGTTTTGAATCACTAGCTTTCGGAGCACTGCTCCTTCCTCAGGTGAATGAAGAGGCGGGTTAGGGTTCTTCACTCTTCTTTCATCGGGCAGGAGATTCAGAAGTCTGAGAACACGCACGAACAGACTCAAAAACAGCTTCTTCCCCGCTGTTACCAGACTCCTAAATGACCCTCTTATGGACTGACCTCATTAACACTACACCCCTGTATGCTTCATCCGATGCCGGTGTTTATGTAGTTACATTGTACACCTTGTGTTGCCCTATTATGTATTTTCTTTTTCTTTTCATGTACTTAATGATCTGTTGAGCTGCTCGCAGAAAAATACTTTTCACTGTACCTCGGTACACGTGACAATCAACAAAATCCAACCTGAGGAAGGAGCAAGAGTATTCTATGAATACTTTCTATGAAACAAACCTGTTGGACTTTAACCTGGTGTTGTAAGACTTCTTACTATGTGATGAGCCATCAATCGAACGCGAGACGAGTTGCTGTACAAAAGTTAGGCTTTAATAAGCTAGAACTTAGCCCTGCGGTCGACTACAGTAAATGGACGACCACCGGGCGTTCTGACTATTTACACCTCGGTAAGGAGGCGTGGATAACTCAGCCTCTCGACCAATCGGAGAGCCATCATATGACTGGTCTCAACCAATCGGTCGAGAGGCACATGACCGACCAGGGCCAATGGTAAGCTGGCGTTCTGCACCAATGGCAGACAGCTATGCAAATCATACCACCACACTATGCTCACCCCAGTCCAACGCCGGCATCTCCACATCAGAGAAAACAACCCAAGCCTATCCAACCTCTCTTCATAACTGAAA
Organism: Scyliorhinus canicula; assembly: GCF_902713615.1. NCBI lineage: Eukaryota > Metazoa > Chordata > Chondrichthyes > Carcharhiniformes > Scyliorhinidae > Scyliorhinus > Scyliorhinus canicula. Next base: position 283,478,917 of record NC_052147.1, read on the forward strand.
TGTTCCATCCCAGGCAACATCCTGGTGAATCTCCTCTGCACCCCCTCCAATGCAATCACTTCCTTCGGGCAGCACGGTAGCATTGTGGATAGCACAATTGCTTCACAGCTCCAGGGTCCCAGGTTCGATTCCAGCTTGGGTCACTGTCTGTGCGGAGTCTGCACATCCTCCCCGTGTGTGCGAGGGTTTCCTCCGGGTGCTCCGGTTTCCTCCCACGGTCCAAAGATGTGCAGGTTAGGTGGATTGGCCATGATAAATTGCCCTTAGTGTCCAAAATTGCCCTTAGTGTTGGGTGGGGTAACTGGGTTATGGGGATAAGGTGGAGGTGTTGACCTTGGGTAGGGTGCACTTTCGAAGAGCCGGTGCAGACTTGATGGGCCGAATGGCCCTCCTTCTGCACTATAAATTCTATGATAACGTGGCGACCAGAGCTGCACCCAGTGCTCTAGCTGTGGCCTCACCAAAGTTCTATACCACTCCAACATGACCCCCCTGCTTTTGCAATCAATGCCTCGACTGATAAAGGCGAGAGTCCCAAATGCCCTTTTCACCCACCCCATTAACCTGGCCCTCCGCATTCAAAAAAAAAATCTTTATTGTCACAAGTAGGCTTACATTAACACAGTAAGAAGTCTTATAACACCAGGTTAAAGTCCAACAGGTTTGATTCAAACACGAGCTTTCGGAGCGCAGCTCCTTCCTCAGGTGAATGGCGAGGTACCTCGCCATTCACCTGAGGAAGGAGCTGCGCTCCGAAAGCTCGTGTTTGAATCAAACCTGTTGGACTTTAACCTGGTGTTGTAAGACTTCTTACTGTGCTCCACCCCAGTCCAACGCCGGCATCTCCACATCATTACATTAACACTGCATTGTAGTTAAAATCCCCGAGTCGCCACACTCCGGCGCCTGCAAACTTACTGATCCTGACCCCCACATAGTCATCTATGCCGTTTATATAAATGACAAACAATAGAGGGGCCCAGCACAGATCGCTGTGGTACCCCACTGGACACTGCCTTCCAGACACCATAGCAACCGTCTGTCATCAGAAGGGTCAAAGCCCTGAAGGAAACAAGGCAGAGTGAGGCTGAGCTGTACCCGGAGTGAGATCAGCGAGCAGAGCGGGAGATGGATGAACAGAAACACATAAATACAACAAAGACAGGAATTAGGAGCTGATTTTCTTGTCCAGCAAGTTGATATGCAACCAGAATCCAAAACAGCTTGTAAAAGGGAAGTGAATAAATACATGAAGTAAGATTTACAATGGGGTGGAGACAGACAGTGGCTTAAATCATTTCTGTGCAGATGGTAAGGTGAAGAGTGTGTGAGCATGATTGCTGATCTGCCCCCCCCCCAGGTAACTATGAGTGCATGACGCTGGCCCTGAAGAGTCGTTGTGAGAATCTGTTGAAGAGAAGGACCAGTCGTAACGAGCGGCTCAATGCCAAGGAACGAGCAAGGAACAGACTGAAGGCCCAGGCTGCCAGCAACAGTCCGAACAGGGACGTGCACAATGCTGGGGGGAGATCCCGGCGAGAGGAGCGCCTCTTGGGACTGTGCGAGATACATTTCATACCTCTCGTAGTGGGACAGAAGGATGTGCACAAAGAGCAGAGACTCCGCTGTGTAGGTTGGTGTCTTCATTAACTTCTGCCTCATTCATTTTGACTACATAATCCACAAGACAGGTACAGCAGGGGGTTAGATACAGAGTAAAGCTCCCTCTACACTGTCCCCATCAAACACTCCCAGGACAGGTACAGCACGGGGTTAGATACAGAGTAAAGCTCTCTCTACACTGTCCCCATCAAACACTCCCAGGATGGGTACAGCACGGGGTTAGATACAGAGTAAAGCTCCCTCTACACTGTCCCCATCAAACACTCCCAGGACAGGTACAGCACGGGGTTAGATACAGAGTAAAGCTCCCTCTACACTGTCCCCATCAAACACTCCCAGGATGGGTACAGCACGGGGTTAGATACAGAGTAAAGCTCCCTCTACACTGTCCCCATCAAACACTCCCAGGATGGGTACAGCACGGGGTTAGATACAGAGTAAAGCTCCCTCTACACTGTCCCCATCAAACACTCCCAGGATGGGTACAGCACGGGGTTAGATACAGAGTAAAGCTCCCTCTACACTGTCCCCATCAAACACTCCCAGGACAGATACAGCACAGTGTTAGATACAGAGTAAAGCTCCCTCTACACTGTCCCCATCAAACACTCATGGTTCATACATTTTTGGAAACTCATGGAATCATAGGATATGGGAATAGTGGGAGGAGCCAAGATCAAGGGGCTGGAATGTTTGCATTTTTCCTAATGCCAAATAGGAGAGGTGTGAAAACACCTTTGCTTCCAATCCCAACAGTTTCCCGATGGGCAGAGGGTACAATTGTCCAGAGAATATTTTGGGGTTGGGCGGGGAGCAGAATCTCATCCTCGATTCTCACATTTCAATCTGGGATTAAATATCAGTCACACCTTTGATGTCAGGTCAATGAATTGTTTTAAGGATCCTCCGTCCTCTCCCATTACCATCTGGCTCCATCTTGGTTTGAAACTACTACCTCAAAGTAACGCTGTGTTTTCCTGTTTCAGAACAGAAGGGGTTTGCCGCATGTCCTCGGCCGCTGAGCATCACCAGCCCCAATCCTGCCGCCGCCAACTGTGAGTTAAATAAAAACACCCGCAGGTGTCATCGGCAACAGCTGTCATCACAGAAATCCTGTCGCATGTACCAGACGTGTGACCATGGAGTGCTGCTCTCTGTGAGATG